>NC_081411.1:377171895-377471895 GCF_030272615.1 Cryptomeria japonica | reverse complement strand
TAGATATACATCCGATCAAATCTGTTGAAGAAATTGATGAATTGATCAGTGAAGCTAATAGGTCAGTATTTGCAAGTGGATACCGGCATGTGAGCCTAATGGATGGCAGGGTTAATGAAATCTCAAAAGAAACAACTGACAAATGGGACATCTTCTTTATTGAGAAGGAAAAACAAGAAGAACTGAAAAGACCTAAAACTTTCAAAGTCCATCAAAAGGACAGAGACAAGGGGAAAGGCAAGGTAGGTGGACTACCAAACATTAAAGTAACTGATAACCTACCACCACCTTTGGTTACTCCACTGATACAAACTAACAGTACATCGACTACTGAGAATGTGGATACACCACATGAGGATACAAACCCTGAGTCTGAAATTTTGTACACTATGAACATAAACACTTAGGAGGTTAACATTGTAGTTGATAAAGAAAGATAGAGGAAAAGAAAGATGTTGCTATTGAGCAACCGACAGATAACATTGAGATTGGAACACAGGTAGAGCAAACTGAGCATTCAGAGGAACCCTTGGTTAGTGAAATGGTTACTGACAATACCAATGCAAGCACTCAAAAACCTGCAGAGACAACAACTAAGATACCGACAACAGAGAATAAAGAAAAACCAGTAGAGATACCGGTAGTAGATAACACAGTGAAACAAGGAGAGAAATTGATAGAGTCACAGGGACACATTGAGATATTGAAACCGATACCCACAGAGAAACCAAAACCTTTGCTAGTGGAAATGCAGACACAGACTGACCCACCAGAGGTCGAGACAAGTAAATTTACTCACACTAAAAGAACTGAGATTGTAAAGGTAGTTGGGAAGACATCCAGTACTTCACTGACATAATCTAGACCCACCAATGTGACTGAAGTACTTTTGGATTCAATAAAGAAAATAACAGACTGTAATGCATTGGCCTATAAGGCAATTGATGACACAATTCCTATTCTTAAGTTGATTGCACCCAAATGCAATGTAGATAATAAGGATTCTTTGAGTCAGTTAGACACATTGTCTAAATATATTACTGGTAATATACTGACAGTTGATCAAATAAATGAGGAAACATTCAAGGAGAAAATGGAAAAAGAAAAAGAGAAATTCTTTAAGGAAACAATAAAGAAGTGCATGGAACACATCAATACACTTTTACTGGCACTGAGCACAACAATTACAGAGTTTAAGGAACTGTACAGAGATACTTGCAAGACAAATCTGTTGACAGTGGATATTGACAAAGAAATCAGCAAAGTTCAAAAGGAGATTAATGACATAGTTGATAATATCATTGGTTCATCTGAACCTATATCAATTATTGAACAGGAAATTGCTGGATTTGAAGAAAAAATGGAGAAGAAAGAGAAAGAGAAGGAAAGGATAAAGGCAAAAGCCAGAGAGCTAAAGTGCAAACTCATTCCTAGGTTAGATAATCTTATCTCTCTGCGGAAAGAAATCTCTGAGGCACTAATTCAAGGTCAAAAGACACTGGAAGAACAAATGCATCATCTCACCGATACAATTCAAAGAACTGAGGCAGCTATGAAGGACAGTAATAGGTTTATTCAGAGCTTGAATTTGGTCTTAATAGACTTATTCCAGATTGTAACCAACTGGTTACAAAGTTCAAGCTGAAAACTGCACTCATTTGACAATTTTGACAACCTTTGTCATTGATGTCAAAGGGGGAGTAGTAGGATAGATAAAAATGGTCATCAGAGGAGATCATCTGCTCGGGGGGAGCACACATTTTGGAGCACACTTTTTGGGTAAAATTTTAGACTTCATTTTTGGATTTTTCTCGTGAGTGTCGCCATCAATGCCAAAGGGGGAGATTGTCGTCATTGCACACTCCAATGAGAATTGAAGGTGATTGAAGGTGTTGTCATTGATGGCAACCTTGCAGCATTGTGGAAACCGACAAGCATAACCACTGACAGGCACTTCACTAGCAAGGACAACAAAGTTCACCGGTATCCCAGCCGACAAGAACAACTTTTTGTATTTAATTGTAATATCTTTTGTAAGCCAACATGGCATATTGTAATAAGACTCATATATGTATGAGGTCTTGTAAATCATTTTGATATAGATGAGAAGTAAGGTAGCATGGATGTAGAAGTGATAAGCAAATAGTAAGGAAAATTTTGTATAAGGGTTTATGGTTATAGTATGAGCTTAAACCGATACTGAACCTGGCATAGCAGATGCTGAATTATAACAGTACATTATATTGGATTCTCATAATCCATTTTGAAAGTTAGTGAGACTTCCTTTTGTAATTGAGCAGTGAGCTCTAGGCAGTTGGCCTTCCTGCATGTGCAGGCCCCTCTTGTAAGTAATATCCATTCATTGGCCAATGAGTGAATATTGTGGGTCACAAATCCCACCGAGGTTTTTCCCACACCGGGTTTCCTCGTTAAACATCTTGTGTTATGGTGTGCTTTCTATGTTGTCTTTATTGTTCCTATTTATTGCATTAATTCTTGTTTATTGGTACACTATTTTGGAATGCAAAATACTTAATAAGGTTAAATATTCTGATAATCGGTTAGATATTGATTCACCCCCCCCCCCCCCACCCCCCAACTCCCCCCTCTCAGTATCTTTGGGACTATCATCAATCCTAACAAGGTGATACCTCTGGACTTGGTTTTCATACAACTGAAAAAGGTGAATCCTCTGGTACCAAGAGCAACACTCTTAAGAATAAATATAGTCCTAAGATCAAGAAGCCTACCGGTAAGGTCTTTAAACCTATTTTTTTTGTCTTCCATAAAACTGGTCACACTGCAAATGTGTGTAAAGACAAACGTAATAGAAATGAAAGTTACAATACTAATTATAGGTATGTGTCCAATAAATTTTAAGGTCATTGCTTCACATGCAAAATGTATGGACATAGATCTATTGAGTGCAGATATGGAGCAAACAATCCTGTACCACATATGCATCCAAGACCGAATGGCAATTGGATGAGGAATTTTGACAACCAGGTCAACATGAGCTGGCAAAGACCCTACGAAAACCAGTTTAGTCCATTTGAGATGGAAAAGGTAACAAATGTCATTTGCACCATCTATAATAACTTTGGTCATGTGGCTATGAACTGTAGAAGAAGAATTGGGAGAGGAAATGCAGGACCTTGGAAATCATCTGGTATGGCCTGCTATCACTGTAACAAACCGGGGCACCTTGACAAATTATATAGATCCAAAAATAGAAAAACAGTCAATTCTTCTAAGGATCAGAAAGGAAAGCAAAAAGTTAGTGTTGAAGAAACAAGAGAGGAAATGAATCAAATATGGAAGAAGAAAAGTGATGACTCACCTAGAAAAGAAATTGTTCCTTCACCCAGTGAAGAGAACCCTACACCAGTGAATTAAGCCTTTTTATATGGCTAAGCGGAGCTTTATGATCAAATTATCTTCAGACCCCTTGAGATAAATGAGCGGTAAAAAAATTTTGAAGCATGCAATTTTGGTAACTTTTTGTCAACATGTTATTAACTAGTTTTCTCCTTGAGCTGTGAAATTAGGGTTTGTAACCTTAATAGGCGAGCATTTAATGCAGTATGTAAATAGGATAAAAGCGAGTTTTTACTTTGTCATTTTTACCCTAACGCATTTGAGAAAGAAATTTGGAGCACTTGCTGAGCTAAAAGAGATTGTTGGCTGATAAATTGTTGAAGTTACATTATGATTTGCAATCAAGTTGATTTTAAGGTTGCAGAAGATCGAACTGGTGTGCACTTGGGCATTCAACCGGTAAAACGAGGAAGCGTGCGTAAGAAAAGGTATTTCTTTGAAAATCCTACTTTGAATCTTGTTCATTTGCAATGGCATCATCTTCAAAGACTATAGAAAGGTTAATGATTACATCTAAACCAATGGAAGTTGTAGAGGTGAAACAAATTGTGTCATATAATGCATTATCACAAGTTCCAAGTGGAGTTTTAGTTAAAGGAGATTTGTCAAGTTATATTGATTGTAAGATAGAGGATCTAGGATCACTATATATTTACACTCAGCTAAAATCTCTCTGTGATGAGGATGGAAATATTCAGTCATAGTATGCTAGGGTTTTTGAGAAGGGTTTTCATAACTCTGCTTATTTTCTGGAAGAATTTGAGGAAGAGCATATCAGAATTATTTTGAGTCGGGTTCATGGTGAGAACATGTACTTAGAGAGAACTCACACAATCACCAAGGAAGTCATTCAGGCTGTTACTAGTTATTTCTCAACCGGTGTAGTACCTGAGTTAAGACGAATTTCAAAAGAGACGATATTCTCACTAACCGGTTCAACATCTGACAAACGTGCTTTTTCTGTCAACAATATCAGAGACCCTGCAGTGAAATTGGCAGCAATGGTGATAGGCTACTGGGTATTTTACTCTAGTAGACTAAATAGTATTCCATCTGTAGCAATTCATACAGCTTACAAGATGATAGTTGAAAATGCAGATTATGATCTTTGTGAGACTATTAGAAGACAATTTACAATTGTTTCTAAATTTGCAATCTATCAAGAAGGACAACAATCTAAAGTTCAAGTATGGTCAACTATTGGCTGGGTTATTCTTTTATTTTCAAAATTTGCTATCGGGAATAGGTGATATTGAATGGTCAAAGGACCTACCGGTATCAACAAAAATCAAGAACAACATCAAGGCTATAAAGAATACGTTTCATGTTGCTATGAATAAGCGTTTCAATGAGTTTCAGAAGAAGATGAGCATGAGAATAAGATTGCCTGAAGATGTGGTAAGTCATTTTGCTAAAGACATTGTTTTTACTGTTACCACTGATTTTTGTTTGATGCAAGCAATTGAGCCAAGAGAAGAAGAAATGGAAGATATGAGTTATGAGGTGAACCATGACTTACTAGTTGGTTATGCTAATACCCTATTAGCATCTCCTAAAGATAAAAAGAAGGCAAAACTGGATATTGTAGTATTCCAGGATGCACAAGACAAAACCAGTATCGCACTTGCCATAAGTGGGAAGGGAAAGAAAAAGAAAAATGATGAAGCACCTCCAATGATAAAGAATACAAGGGTGACTCAGAGTATCCAATCCACAAAGGAACCGACACCTAAATTCTATACAAAGAAGGAGAATGTACCAAAGAAGAGAAACCGAAAACTTATTCTCCAACCAAAATATGAGGGTACTGACATAGAAGAAGAACCTAAGAAGATTAAAGCTACCGGTAGAGTAGAAAATTCAGTAAAGGAAGTGCCAAAGGAAAGTTTTCCTATTGATATAGCATCTTACAAGCCTGATACCCATTTTGAAAGAACAATAAAGACACTAGGGAAGAATAGGTTTGACAATGTCAAAGAGCATTTTGATTCCTTCACTGAAGATGAGAAGAAGCAAGTCATTGAATAGGTAATCACTTATTTGTGTCATTACAGTAGATTTCCACATGATCTAGAAAAGGATATCTCAAATTCCTTGTACAATATTCTTTTGGATAAATGGGAGGAAGCTATAAAATTGGAAAAAGAAATCATTGATGAAGTATTTGTACAATATTTTCCTGAATTTTCTAAAGATGAAATTAGTGCTTTAGTTGATCAGTACAAAATTCAATTTGCTTTCAAAGCAAGGAGATTGAAACTACTCAATGGAAAGAGGGAAATTATTGAAACTGAGACCCATCGAATAGCCTATGAAATCAAATGGATGGAAGAACTCATCCATTCCTCTAAGAATGAGGAAGATGTTGTTAATCGACCGGAAATGGATGAAGAAGAGATTGTTCAAGCTAATGAGGTCTATCTTGTCAAGAAGAAGGATGACACCATTATTCATGTTGATGATGATGTTCAGGACATAGTTGATCTATCTAGAGACAACACTGCACCAGATATGGAACCTTCTGAAATCACTGACACACAGATTACTCTAGTTGAGCAACTGACAACTCAACCAAAAGTGGACAATCCACTAGAAATAGAACAACCAGAGAAACCCCAATCTCCACCAGTCTTACAAGATACTCAGAAGGAGTCTATGAAAAATTTTGTTACATGGACTTCTGAACAAGAAGCAGAGAAAAATATAGAGAAAGAAATCATTAAGGTTACATCCTCTGAACTGGAAAAGCCATTAGTCACTCCATGGACTGATGAGGATGATGATGATTAATTAGTGATGCCCTCCTAAATGGCACAAATAGTTAGTTTATGATCAATCAACACAAAACACACAAGACGTTAGAGTTAGTTAATCAAAAACCAAACACATGAAGGCATTCCAAAGGAGACACTAAACACATGCTAATGAATCTAACTAAAGAAGTAAGACAATGAGATATCTCCAACTATCTCTCAGCATGATATTAGCTCCTTCTCCCTTGTTCCTCTCCTCTCCGAGTTCCAAAATAGTGTAGCTCTCAGCAACTTTTTGCACTATGGATGCTTATGGAGGATTGAGATTGTAGTATAGCTCCAAACATGAAATGAAAAGCTATTTTTATGCTAAAATGATGTATTTTAACCAAAAAAACAAGATTTAGTTATGCTATGCTAAATGCTCTCTAAAATGGCTATAGTCTAAATGCTTACAAGTTTTCAGGATCTGGATTATGAAGGAATGGGCTCTATTTATAGGAAAAATGGAGCAATGGATGGCCAGGATTGAAAGGTTTAATCAAGGGTCAAGCTTGAAAGTTGGGGATCCATGTGCACAATTGGCACTAATAAAATAGTGACAAGTGTCAACACAAGATTGGGTTGAGAGAAGAGGTTGGAGGCATTAAAGGCCTGAGAAAACCTCATGGTTATCTAAAGGCTAAGGGTCAAGTCTAAATTAGGATTACCCACTAGATTAGGAGTTAATGCAAGGATAAACCTTTGTGCAAATGATTAAGAGATAATCATGGTCAAAGCATTAAAGGCTTGATGAGACCCTTGGGTTGGGTAGAGGTTGAGTCAAAACAAATGTTTTAACCATGTGGGAGGCTTTGGGTTAACCATTAATGGTTATTGGAGACTTTGTGGATTAAGTGGTTGAAAGTTGGAAGCCTTTAATGGCTATCAAAGACTTTGAGGATTTAAGTGGTTGAAAGTTGAAAACCTTTAATGGTTATCCAAGACTTTGAGGATTTTGAGAAGTGACTTCCCTTTGCTTAGGAATGTGACAATATTTAGGGGATGGATTAGACTAATTAGGAAAGGGTTAGAAGAATCTAGAAGGGGATTAGATTTTGCAAGTGGATTTGGTGGGTGAGGGAAAATAGGATTTTATTTAAAATAAAAATTCATTTATTTCAAAATGTGTGCAAGTTGCATTTGTAGGAAAATGCAAGTGGGGGGGGATAATGATTTAAATAAATGTTTTATTTAATTTATTTAAAAGAGGAGTAGGGGGATTTAATTAAATAAATATATTTTATTTATTTAATTGATTGGAATTGGATTTTATGAATTAATTAAAATAAATTGAATAATTTATTTAATTAATAGAAGGATGTTTGGGGATGAATTAATTAAATATTTAATTTAATTAACTGATGGCTAGTAGATTTTTAATCAAATAAATAGCAAATATTCATTTAATTAAAATGGACAGATTTATGTGACTACATTTGCCCCTCTTTGAGACGGTGCAGTTTATCGCATCGTTTCAAAGAAAGAAAAACTAGTGTGAAGAAATGCCCCATAAAATGTAAATTTAATGGGTGGTATGCCCCCTCGAGAGATGGGCCGAAATTTTTTGAAAATTCGGGCGATCTCTCAAAAAAGAATGAAAATTGGAAGGGTGGTAGAAGAGAAGAAGTTAGGTATACTGGTGAAAAATAGAAGAAATCGGGCGAAACATGGAGAAATGGGGGGCTCGGGAAGTTCATGGGGACCACGGCGATGAGCGGGGCGAAGTTACGGTGACGGCAGGGGGTATAAATGAGGTGAAAGGGGTGAAAATAGGAGCATTTGTGACCGCGACCAGTTGAAAACGAGAGCTCTGACAATGACATTTGGAGGAGCAAGGAGGAGCGAAGATGCCATTTCCGATTACCGAGCACCGATTTGAGCGAGTCCGCCGGTTCCAGTGCCTAGCCGACTATGGACTAGTGGTACGCAAATTCGAAAACTTTCTTTTCATGCATTTTTGATATGTTTTTAGCTGAGTCCAAGTCAAGTCGGAGCAAGAGCGCTGGAACTAGGTTTTTAGCGCTTTTGCTCCATGAATTAGCGCTATTGTGCCGCAATAGCGCTTTTGTAAGCTAGTGTGAGCGCTTTTGCTATTAATTAGCGCTTTTGTAGGCAAGTTTTAGCGCTTTTGACAAATTAGCGCTATGGTAGGGTCAATTGAGCGCTATTGGTGTGTAATAGCGCTATTGTATAACGGTTTTAGCGCTTTTGGTTTTTAGCGCTATGGTAGAGTTTTTTGAGCGCTTTTGATGTTGTTGTAGCGCTATTGATGTATAACTAGCGCTATTGAAAATAAAATAGCGCTTTTGCCTTAGGATGACGAGATGCCCCAGTTTTGGACAAAATAAATCTCCTGATGCCTAACGATTGATGGATGGCGAGGTGAAGTGGGAGTTGTTTTGAACCATAGCAGCCCGATGAGACTTAGGTCATTTGTTAGGATAAAATGCCTGTTGAAGTCTAGGCGGCCATGATTGCTTACCTGTTGAGACCCGAAGATACTTGATCAAAGTATCTGATGATAGTCTAGGTTTAAACTTAAGAAAGTTTGATAACAAAACAACTGATGGTGATTGTGATGAATGTCGATGTGCAGGAGGATCTACGCGTGTTGCAGTTACGCGAGCGCCACCCTGCGACATAGGGATTGCGGGATCGATTGACGCAGATAGAGATAGACTGTATTGTAGCTACGAGCCTGTACGAGGTGATGCATATGCCCATGATTCGGATGAATCACGACCTGATCACAGCATTGGCAGAGCGATGGCACAGTGAGACGTGCACGTTCCATCTGGCCTAGGGAGAGATGACGGTGACATTGGAGGACGTGTGGCGTATCCTTCGGATTCCGATTCGGGGGCAGCTAGTGACATATGATAGATCCTGGGGGACGGTGTCTTGTCAGTAGATATTTGATGAGGATGTATACATTGATGATGGCTCGATCGCATGGGAGGATATAGCGGCACTATATGAGCCCCTTCCAGCAGTATTGTCAGGGATCGTCGGAGGACTTCTATGTCCCGACAGGCGGTCACATGGATTGGCGGTGGGATGGGGACAGGTGATAGAGATGATGGTGACTGAGGGGACCCGATATGCCTGGGGGCCGTGCGTGTTAGCGCACATGTATCAGGAGTTACATGAGGTAGTGTACAGAGGGCGGGGATCTCTAGCAGTGGGCATGACGCTGCTGCATGTGTGGGCATGGGAGCACTTACCAGTGACTCGACCAGTGAGTCTGAGATTCTGAGCCGTGGACCAACCCTATATGTTTACGTATAGTGGTATGATGAGCCAGCCCCACTTGGGGAAGCTAGAGTGGTGGCGGCAGGCATTAGATGATTTGGATGCAGTGATCTGGCGGCCATACTTGGAGTGTGAGCCATGGGAGGATGATGCGGAGGCACTACCGTATTGCTTCATGACCCGATTCCTCATTAGGAGGACCTCGTATCATGTAGAGAGACAGGTACCGGGACGGGTGATGAGGCAGTTTGGACGGCAGCAGGGACTACCGAGCGGATCAGGGGAGTATGCACGAGTGATCTGAGAGTGGTATGCATGGGGTCCAGTGCTACCGTATGATTAGGCACTGGCAGAGTTTTGGACACTGCAGGCAAGGCCATGGGACTTATGACCGAGGGTCGTGGATGCAGGGGTGACAGCAGAGTATACACAGTATCGGGCGACGCACCCGATGCTACGGATATCAGACCCGGTAGAGCCGATCCCAGCTTTTGAGGATGAGAGGGGACGGGGACGAGGACGGAGAGCAGGAGGTCGAGGAGGAGGAGGAAGAGGAGGAAGTGGAGATGGAGGTGGCGGAGGAGATGGAGGTGGGGGAGGAGGAGCAGGAGATGGAGGAGGAGGTGGAGGAGGTTTGGGGATGCCGAGGCAGCGGAGAGGGAGAGGTGGACTACCTCTTCAGATATCACAGGGACCTTTGATGCAGGGAGGAGTACAGCTGAGTGGGAGGGGGATGGAGAGAGAGATCCTGATGGCTACAGGTGCAGGGGAGGGTGGTGCAGGGGAGGGACCTAGTGGAGGGGGTGATACAGGTGCGGCAGCCATGGACATGGGGGAGGGAGCTACTGGGGATCTGCGGGAGTATATGATAGGTTATTTGCAGACCCGGGTGGAGAGATTAGAGGCGGAGGTAGCAGCTAGGGATGTGTAGCTATTTGCACGGGAGGCAGAGCTGACAGTGGTGCTGCGGGAGAGAGATACGGTGGTGGAGAGATTGGCGGAGCTACAGGAGAGAGTCCGGACTGGTGCACAGGGGCCTTTAGGGGAGATTATGAGGGAGATGCGGCGAGCACAGGCGGAGATAGAGTACTGGCATGGGTTATATGAGCAGGTGGTACCGATTAGCCAGCGAGCTCTCAGCTATTCATAGATGCGGCAGGCCAGATCCGAGCGATCACAGAGGATGCAGAGCAGTGGGGGTGTGATGGGTCCTCTATGGCAGGAGAGATCAGGGGATGCAGGAGGGAGTGGGGGTTCGATGAGGCCTCCACGGAGAGATGGATCAGGTGGTGCCGGTACCAGTGGTGGAGTAGGTAGGGGTGGGGCAGGTACAGCATCTGGCCAGAGCGGCATCTGAGAGAGCATCTTTGCATATATGTATTGTATCTTTGTCTATTTTTTGGACTGTATCTTGGATGGCTCTTGGTAGCCGATTTTGTAGACTTCATTGTACTCTGATATATGAGTTGATATATATGAGGAGATCCCATATTGTGATGATGATGCATGTGATTATGTATGGATGTTTATGCATGATGAGGATTTATTGCTTAGATGTATACGAGATGTTTCTTTTATACATGTTTTTATGATGATTTATGATGTTGGATACTGACATATGAAATGCAGGTTTATATATGATTGGTTTGTTTTTGATTTTTGATGTAATGCTTTATGTATGTAATGCCATGATGATATATGCTTATGCTTTGATGCATGAATAGGATTTAGGTGTTTCCTATTGCGATGTAATGATGAGATAATGTTAATGCAATGTTTGGAATGAATGATATTGTGTATGAATATGCATCTAGATGTGTTTTTAGATGAATGTTATATGGATAAACAAAATGTAAAGTGCACATGTTTATATGATAAT
The DNA here is from genome assembly GCF_030272615.1 of Cryptomeria japonica. Lineage (NCBI taxonomy): Eukaryota > Viridiplantae > Streptophyta > Pinopsida > Cupressales > Cupressaceae > Cryptomeria > Cryptomeria japonica. Next base: position 377,460,591 of record NC_081411.1, on the reverse strand, counting down.
GTGGTAAATGAATGTAAATGGGTAAACAAATGTAAAGTACAAATGTTTATATGATGATGCCTAAAATGAATGCAAATGGATAAACAAATGTAAACTACAAATGTTTATATGATGATGCCTAAAATGAATGCAAATGGATAAACAAATGTAAAGTACAAATGTTTATATGATAATGTGTAGAATGAATGCATACGGATAAACAAATGTAAAGTACAAGTGTTTATATGATAATGTGTTTTAAATGAATGCATACGTAAAATGAATATATGAAATGGTATGAACCAATGTTTTGTACACAAATGGTCTTATGAATCTAAATGCTTTTAAATATGTTTTGTAAGTACAAATGATAAATGGGATGATACAATAACTAATGGATATAATAGCTGTACCTAAAATGTAATGATAATGAATGTAATGTGAAATGAATCCTAAAATGAACATAAATAAGATGCTTATTAATGAATGAATGAATGCACTTTGTAACTAAATGGATAAATGGATGTGTGTAAGAATAATAAGTTGATAAGATGATAAGGGATAATTTATACTGGATGAAATGTTTAGTAAATGATTTAAAACAACCAAAGACAATTTGATCCTATGAATGAATCTAATTTTATATGATTGATGCAATGACGAAAAAGAGTTTTAATGAAAACTAATGTCAATAATGAACGATATGCAATGTTTTAAGTTTAAAAATGACATGAATGGACATAATGCAAGATGCACCTAAATGCAATGATGATATTGTCATGAGGAATGCAAGGTTTTTAAGACTTTGCATGATGCACTGATGATGTATCAGAGTACTCGGTCGTGATTGTATCCAAGACCAGCTTAATTTTCTCATTTTTGCATATAAAACCTCTATATGAATAAGTGAACGGATGGGTGATATGCAACAGAATGCAATATATAAACAGATGAGATGAAATGATGATCCACAGTGCTCTATTTTCATCATTGAGCTTTAAAATGTTGGAAGAGAATACAAGCATCTTGACACAATGATTCAAGATGACTTGAGTATTTCTTTCATGGATTTTAATATAGCAAGTTAATACAAATGACTTGATATAAGGGTCAAGTCAACCAGAGTATTGTTTGCGGAACAGACAAGGATCATCTCCTTTCATGCATGACTTGGATCATCCTCCTTGATCTTAGGCTGATCAGATCCTGAGACAAGTTCATACCATACTAAGAAAATAAAACCTTTATCCAATTTGGAGGAAGAGGAACAAAAGAATGAGCATTGTACCTGCAACCAAACAGTATATATACATAAAGAATAAAGAATAAGGATCCTTGGTAATGGTTCATGTCCATATGGTCGAGGTATACGCTGTAGTCAGCAAGCCGTAGTGATCTATGACTGCATTTTGCATAAGATCACGTAGCTTGGTGAACTTCCCACGTAGACACCATTAGTACATGCCCCAGAACTTCATCGGAAGTAATGCGCAAACGATACAAATCAATGCTGAAAGATGTCGATACAGATAAACAAACGATTGTACTCACAAATCAACCAAGTATTTGATAGCCTAACAGAATTTTCTTGTCAAAGAAAATGTCATCTTGTCTTTGTTTTGGTAAGGAAGGATGCATCCTTGTTTTAAAGATAGTTTGGATTTGTTGATGTCGATTGTTTTGATTGATTGGTAAATGGTCATTGTGTGAGTAGTTTGTCAATGTTTGTTTTGGTATCTGCATAGATGGGTATGTGCAAGGTGTTGCCATGTTTTTGTGTGATTTTTGATGGGTTTTCCGATGTTTTTTGGATTTTGTGAAACAATTTTGAATGTTTTTGGTATTTTGAGAGTTATTTTTGAATGTTTTTGGTATTTTGAGAGTCAGTTTTGAATGTTTTTGATATTTTCTGATGATTGCCTGAATGAAGAGCGTAATGATATATAAGACAATGTAGAATCCACTTCCATCACTAGGGTAAGGGTATTGCCCCCAGTTTGTAGACCTGACTATGAAAAGGTGGGATGCTAGACGCATGGAGTACTTTCTTAATTGTAGATCAAATAACAAGCCATGGTTGGGATGGATGGATGTATGTGTGCATGAATGTGATCGCAACGAGCCTGAAAGATACTGGAGCCATTGCCTTTATGAGTGGCGCTTGTTTGCCAGGTTTTTACCATCGTACTTACCCAAGGTGCCACCGGAGTGTTTGTTCACCGTTTGGATGCATGATTTTTCTTTACTTTTTTGAATGTTTTTGTATTTTCTTCAGGACATTTTCTGAATGTTTTTGGTATTTTTCTGATATGTAGGGGAGCCTGATGCTCTGTACACCTTAGGTATAAAACCGTTTGAGGTGCATGCTATTGATTGGATCTGTGAGCGGTTCTCCATCTGATGTAGCCAACTGATATGCCCCAGACCCGAACACAGCAGTGACAACATATGGGCCCAGCCAGTTTGATTCAAACTTGCCCTGATGTTCTCGGTTTGGTTGGTTGCGAGGATTCTCTCGAACAACAAGATCACCTACCTCAAATGTACGAGATCTAACTCGGTGATTGTAGCTTCTACTCATGCACTGCTGATAGGCTTTGAGGTGATTGTATGCAGCTTGTCGCTTCTCATCAAGTAACTCTAAGTCCTGAAGACGTGAGACTCTGTATGCTTCATCATCGATGAGATTGTGCAAGGAAACCCGTAATGATGGTATCTCGACCTCAATAGGTAAGATAGCTTCAGCACCATAGACCAATGAATAAGGAGTTGCACCTGTAGGGGTCCGAATGCTAGTTCGATATGCCCATAGCGCTGGATTTAGTTGAACATGCCAATCATGACCGGCATCATTGACTATTTTCTTGAGGATCCTTAATATGTTTTTATTGGATGCTTCGGCCTGACCATTGCCTTGTGGGTAATAGGGAGTGGAAAAGCGGTGTTGGATATGAAATTTCTCACAAAGTTCACGGACATCCTGATTTTTGAAAGGAAGACCGTTATTTGTGACGAGGGACATGGGTACACCATGCCGGCAGATGATGTAGTTGAGGATGAATGAGGCGATCTGCTTGCCGGTGACTTGGGTAAGTGGAACAGCTTCGATCCACTTTGTGAAATATTCGATGGCGGTAATAATGAATTTATGGCCATTGGATGAAGATGGATGAATCTTACCCACAAGGTCAAGGCCCCATTGACAAAAAGGCCATGGTGTTGTGATTGGTTGCAGTTCCTGTGCTGGTGCATGTATCAGGTCACCGTGAACTTGACATTTCTTGCATTTCCTGACAAAGTAGTAGGAATCCTTTTCCATAGATGGCCAATAGTATCCAGCTCACATGATCTTCTTGGCTAGTGATGGACCACTTGAGTGAGTCCCGCAAATTCCTTCATGTACCTCTTCCAAAACCTTTGTTATCTCATCCTGTTCCAGACATCGAAGGAGAGTACCATCAAGACTACGTCGGTATAGGGTTTCGGCAATAATGGTATATCGAGCAGTTTGGCGAATGAAGGTTTTTCGTTGGTTATTCGATTGGTTGGGAGGAAGGGTATGATCGCGGAGATAGGTGTAGAACTCACCGTACCATGGGGATTCAGAACCAACAAGGCGACATATCATTTCTGATTCAGGGATATCATAAGCGGGGATCCAAAGCTGTTCTACCAAAAACTCATAGCGTGTTGAATTCTGTGGAAGATCTAGGAGAGATGCGATAGTAGCCATAGCGTCAGCAGCTCGGTTCTGATCTCTTGGTATCTGCTCAAAAGTGATAGTAGTAAATGATGTCTTTAGAGTGTCCACCATTTGCTTGTATGGCATGAGTTTATCATCTTTGGTCTGATATTCATCAGTTGCTTGTCGAATGACTATTTGGGAATCGCCATATACTTGCAGTTCTTGTAATCTCCATTGTATGGCTAATCTGAGTCCCATGATCAAGGCCTCATACTCTGCTATGTTTTTTGTGCATGGAAATGTGAGCCTGTAAGACTTCGGGATGCTGTCACCTTGAGGTGTGATAAACAGAATGCCTGCCCCCGAGCCATGCCTAGTGTATGAACCATCAAAATATAGTTTCCATGGTTGTACTTCTGTGATCATGAATATCTCTTCATCTGGAAAATTGGAAATGAGAGGATGATCGCCTATGAGTGGTGCATCGGCCAACTGATCTGCAATGACCTGACCTTTGATAGCTTTACGGTCCACATACTCGATGTCAAATTCACTTAGAATCATTACCCATTTGGCCAAACGACCTGTCAATGCTGCTTTGTTGAGTAAGTACTTGAGTGGATCAATTTTTGCAATGAGTTGTACCTTATGTGTCAATAGGTAGTGCCGCAATTTAGTGGCTGCTAAGATTACTGCTAGGCAAGCTCGCTCAATAGGTGTGTAATTGAGTTCATAGCCAACCAGTGTGCGAGAGATGTAGTATATAGCACATTCTTTGCCTTCTGCATTATGTTGTGCCAGTAGTACACCCAATGTTGTACTTGTCGCTGAGATATAAAGTAACAACGGTCTACTTGGATCTGGTGGCATCAACAATGGTGGATTCATGAGATAGTCTTTAAGTGCCTGAAATGCTTGCTGGCATCGAGCATCCCACTGAAAGCGGATGTTCTTATGTAGCAGATGTGTAAATGGGTGACACTTATCAGCCAATTGTGCAATGAATCTTCGGATGGATTGAAGCCGTCCTTGTAGTGTCCTTAGCTGACTGATATTCTTTGGAGGTGGCATGTCCATTATTGCCTTAACCTTTGCTGGATCGACCTCAATGCCTTTGCTTGAGACAATGTATCCTAGAAGCTTCCCGGAGGTTACTCCAAAGACACATTTCTTTGGGTTGAGTCGAACATGATATTGTTCCAGTCTATCAAAGATTCGATCTAAGATGTGGAGATGTCCTTCTCTAGTAAGTGATTTTGCTAGTAAGTCATCCACATAATCTTCCATCATAGTATGCATCATGTCATGGAAGATGGTGGTCATTGCTCTTTGATAGGTCGCTCCTGCATTCTTTAGACCAAAAGGCATTACATTCCAGCAGTATGTGCCCCATGGACATGTGAAGGCTGTCTTATGTTGATCTTCAGGTGCGATCTTTATCTGATTGTATCCTGAAAAGCCATCCATGAGTGAAAGCATGGCATGTCCTGCTGTCAGATCCACTATGATGTCGATATTTGGTAGGGGGAAGTCATCCTTAGGACAGGCCTTATTTAGGTCTTTGAAGTCTGTACAAATGCGGATGCCCCCTTTTGGTTTGCCGACAGGCACAATATTGGAGATCCATTCTGCATAATCAATTAGTCTAATGAAACCAACATCTAGGAGTTTCTTGAGTTCTATTTTGACTAGCACTGCAATCTGAGGATGCATCTTACGAAGCTTTTGCTTGACAGGTTTGGCTCCTTCTGCGACAGTGAGGTGATGCATGACTAAATCAGGATCAAGCCCAGGCATGTCTGCATATGACCATGCAAAGTTGATCTGACGCTGCTGGAAGAACTCTATGAATTGAGGCTGTTCCTCTGGAGTGAGAAGAGATGCCAGATGTATGATATGAGGGTTTTCAGGAGTCCCCACATTGTATTCTTTGGTTTCCTCGATAAGAATCGTTGATCGTTCCTGTTGTGTACTAGCAGGGAGAATGTCAAACCCTTCATCCTTAGGCGCCTCAGAGAGGTTTTCACCGTTGGATATGCTCTTTCTTTTTACTGTTGTCGGATCAAACAGTGCCACAGTGTGGTTTTCACTGGAAGATCCATGTTTTAATGTTATATTTTTGCAGCTGAAGGGTTTGGCATCTGCCCCGAAGTATGCTGCGCTATTAAGTTGAATGGTGAATCCAGCTTTGTGATCCCCGCTTGGTAGATTATCCCTTAATTCCAAAAAGTCAATGATAGCCTCATCATTTTGGAAGAGGTCAAGACATGGGGGATTTGGTTGGTTCCATTCGATGAGTTCAGGGTAGATAATAGGCATTACTTCATCGATTAGGTTAAGTTCGTTAGAGGTATCAGTGAGGGTTAAGACAGTGTGGTGAAGGTCGTTGATGGTACTTTCCCTGTTAGAATCAGGCGTAGGATGAGACGTAGGGTCTGTGGAAGATGTTTCCAGCTCAGGAACCCAAGTGGTCTTTATCTGTGCTTCTCTGTAAACAGGGATGTCTTTGCGGGGCGGAGGTGGTGATGTGTCTTCCTCATCTGAAGTGTTAAGCTGTACAGAATCAAATTCCCACTCATGTGAGTCGGTCTCTGAATCACTCTCCAGCATCCGATTGCTATACCATACTGGGATGTCTTTAGAATTAAACACGACAGGTGTGATTGGTTTATGTATCTTTGTAGTGATCGGTGCTGCAGGAACCGTGATGGGTTTTAAAGGATTTGTCACTGGAAGTATCAGTAATGGTGACTCAGTGGCTTCTGCTGGAACTACTGGCGCCATAGATGTTGCTGCGGGTTCTGATATAGTTGCTACTGCTAATGGTGTTGCTGATGGGATTACTGGTTCGTTTGGTGGGATGAATGATATTGATGACGGTTGCGGTGGGGTTGTGAGCCTCGATGGGGTAGTGGGGATAGTGCTTGATGGTGCTTTGATTATGAAAGGTGTCCTCTTTGCAGTAGGTGGGCAAAATGGTTTGCTGGGTTTTCCTTTGAATCTGAGTTTAGGAAGGACCTCTTTTTCAAAACCGAGGCCCGTATTACCTTTGGGCTTGAATTCTGGTAGCAGAGGTTCATGTCGTCCTTGCTTGCAGTATCCCAAAGCACTCTGACCATCATATCCCATTCTTTGCATAATGAGGAGGCCTTTGCCATACTGTTTTGTAGGAAGTGTAACTTGCGGTATGTCAGTGGTGATGGGATCTTTATAGATCCATTCCGCCAGGTCCTCATCTTGTGTTTCTTCCTCTTGACTCTTTCCAAGAACGAAAGGTGTCAAAGCACATGCTGGTATGTTTAGTGGTTGCTGGAGTAACTGCTGTGGTTTACCATGTGTTCTAGGAGAAGTAGGCATTTGTCCCACACAAAAGAGCTGACTCAAGTTATATTCCCCAGGACCTTCCTCTGCTACTTTCATCTTTAGCTTTTCTTGCTTGGGTATAGGGGTGTTAGAACTGGCAAGAGAGGCGGGACTTACATATGATGTGGAGGAAATGGCTTCCCTATTATTAGGAATAGTAATTTCTGGTTGATGGCTGATATTATGGCAAAATGCAAAAGGATTTGCATCGCCCAGGATTGTGATCTCTGCACCATTATGTGGGAACTTGATACATTGATGATAGGTAGATGGAACAGCTTGCATGGCATGTATCCAAGGTCTCCCTAATAATAGATTATATGGCAAAGGAAGGTCCAGAACCTGACAAATTATGTGCTTTACCACAGGACCAACCCAGATTGGTAGTACCACAGCTCCTTTGGATGAACGCTCTGCATCATCATAGGCCTTGATGGTGATCTTCTTGCGAGGATCCACTGATTCTATTGCATATCCCAATGCTGTGACCAACTGTAGTGTACAAATGTTTAGGCCTGCTCCATTATCGATCAAGACTCGCTTGATCCTGTGTTGGTTGACAAAGCCTTCGATGTGAAGTGAGGCGTTATGAGGTTGCTGGAAGGAAGAGTTGTCACTTTCGAAAAAAGTGAGACAAGGTGATGACTTTAGATTTCCAACCATGGCTTGAAACTGGTCCGTGTTCAGGTTTGCAGGGACTGACGCCTCTTGGAGTGCTTGATCCAAGATTGTTTTATGAGAGGGTGACAGACGCAAAAGCTCCAAAATGGATATAAGTGCAGGGGTTTTGTCTAATTGTTCCACAAGATTGTACTGCTTTGGGACGGAGGTGGTGCCTTGTGGAGCTGCCTTGATGGTGACCTTGCCACGACGCGTAACAACATTGCAATTGGAGTTGGGATTTTTGAAGGTTATAGTTGCAATTTGTTCACTGGCATCATACAGATGATTTACAGTGTAGTTATACGTAGCTTGCGTATAATCAGTGGTATCAGGACCTCGTCTGGACGTCGAAGGACCCCTTTGATCTTGCGATGGAAGTGGATTCTTGAACATCTGATGATCATTATTGGTTGTTTTTGGGTCATGCCCTTCAATTTCAATTTCTCCTCGGTCAATAAGATCCTGAATGAGATCTTTCAATCGGTGACAATTACTTGTCTTGTGTCCTCTTCCTTGATGGAACTCACAATGTTCAGTATCCTTCCACCATGCTGGTTTGACTTGGGGCTCATAATTTGATAACTTAGGTAGAGTGATCAAATTCTGAGAAATGAGTTGTCGCATCACCGTTTCAATGGGTTCCCCTAAGGGAGTGTATGTGCGTTTTTGTTTTTGTGGACGGGGTCTTGGTTCATCATAAGATGTGATGCGACCTTGATTAGGAAGAACATTTGTGTTATTTTGAGGTGGAGGATTTTGTCCTGCAAATCGAACCACAGGTTGTGCATTTTGGATAGTTCGAGCATCCACAACCCCATCATTGACGATATTTTTGTTCTTGTTCCAGAAGTTCAGTTTATCGCTATTGAAGCGCGGGCGAGGACCATCTTTGGGTTCATTAAAGATTTTGATGAGTGCTCTTTCACATTTTATACCTTTGGTGATCATATCGTTAAAAGAATCGGTGTCTTTGACATCCAGGTGAAATTCCATTTCTTCGTTTAAGTTGGAAATGAAAATTTCCACTAGTTCTCGTTCAGGTAACTGAAGAGAACGTCTGCTAGACATTTGGCGCCATCGTTGCAGGAATACTGAGAATAATTCACCTGGTTTTTGTTTGGTGTTGCACAGATCAGCCATGGTGATGTCGCGTTCAATGTTATAAGAGTAATGAGATAGGAACTTCTGGATGAGTTCCTCAAATGTTCTAATGCCACCTGGAAGTCGGGAAAACCATGATGTGGTTGTTCCTCCCAAGCTTTGGGGAAAAAGGCACATTAGGTATGTGTCCTCATAAGCCACTTCAAGACAAGCGGAATGAAACTCTCGGACATGATCACGGGGATCTCCCTTTCCTCTATATTTTTTGAATTTTGGTGTTTCGAACCCGCGTGGAAAGGGTGGCATATAAAGATTCCTATCAAACGGATAGGAATAGATGTCGTTGAGTGAAAATTGGTTAATCTTGACACCACTATGAAGTTGTTGGGCGAGATTCTCGACTTGTTGCCGCAACATCTCTATTTCATTAGGAGGAGGAGGTGGTGGGTTACCTCGAGGGATGTTATATCTGATGGGATCTCTACGCCTTTCCTCCTCATGGTGACTTTGTCTTTCTGATGCTTGTCTTAATTGGGCAAGATCAAAGTCTGAGGGGAGTTTGGCTCCTTCTTGAGTGAGTTTTAAGAAGTGAGCATCTGCGTTGCTCCTTAGTATTTCATCAAATAATCTGTTAAAATGAGGGTTATGCTAAACCCTTTCGATTGTTGAAGGAGTGGGTGTACCTGGGTTTTCATCATTCCCATTTCCTCCAAGTGCTTCTTGAAATTCATTGAGGTTGTCCTCTTCTTCCTCAATTTCTATTTCCCGTTGCCTTGATCGTGATCGGGTTTGAGCCATTTTGTTTGCAAGTTTGTTTTTGAAGTTGATTGAAGATGATGATGAGTTGTTTGATGAAGGATGGATGTTTTAGTGGATTGGTGGTATGTAGGTCTCTAGCACTCTAAGGTAGATGTAACCAAAATTCCTTTTTTTAAATTGCTTGCTTGTTTTTGAGGAGTTTGGGGTGTGATAAGGTGTAGAGAAATCTGAGATGTGTTACAGATTTTGACTACCTAGTAATGAGAGGATTTACTCATGAACTAGTTTTAACCTGCGTAGATGTGTCTCTTAGGATGAGCTTATCCTAGATGTAGAAACAATCTAAAAAGTGATGTGATGTGTTTGATTTCAAGCAATATCTAAAAGAGAATTTTGGGACAAGAACCTCTTAGTGTTTTGAGAGTTTTTGGGATGGATTGATGATGAAGTGATGATGTATGAATGAGATGATGGATGTTTTGTTTTCAACTTCAATAAAAACTTTGTGTTACAAATGGAACAAACGCTACCTCTTCCCTTTCAGGCATTGGTGGCACTTCTCGAGCTGTGTTGTAGGTGATACAGATGTTTGGGAAGAAGTTGGGATTAATCTTTCCTCCTTGATTTTTGTGATAACTCAAAGCTCTATATTGCATAAAAGCTCTGCGGTTCAATGATTTTGAATCAAACTCGTTTGTTTTACTTTGAAGGTATAGACGCATGCGATGTAGAAAGACTCTATGGGAGACAAAGATTTGTTGATTGATATAGAAGAATTTCCTCCTTTTGAGCAAAGCCTTTGAGCTTAATGGTCTTCTGTTCAAGTTGATATTCTGATGACACTTCTTCTTTCGCAAGATGTGAAGAATGGTCATAAAAGTTGTGACTCTGTGTTGTTTGCACTTTGTTTTTGGTATTTTTGTTTGTGTTGACAGATGTTGGATGAATACTTTGTTTTTGGGATTGATTTTCTGATTTTTCTTTGACAAGAAAACAAAGCAAGCACACAAACACAAGAATGTTGCCTCAAAAGGCACAAATGAGTATGGGTCTAGATCAACCCAATCCTTGGACTTGTTTTTGACCCTTCCTTTAGATTTATTTTAAGGTGTATTTCCAAAGCCTGAAGTCGGCTCAATTTGCACTAGGTCTGTAAAACGAACACACTTCAAACACTTTTTATCCCTATGGTCAAATGGCCAGTTGTGATAAATTTAGCCCACATCTTGATATTTCTTCGACTTTGGTACTACATACCTTATGAATCCCGCTATGGCAGGTAAGGATGTGATATACTAAGTCTTGCACGAGCATAACAAATAGATGATCCCTATGATGGGGGAGTCACCACTTTTATCAAGCCACAAGTGACTTTTCAAAAAGCTATGTTTCTACTCAAGGAAATATGTATGGTGAGTATCTTGGGAGCAAAACCATCTATGCTCTTGCACTAAATTATATCGCAAATATCCTCAATCAATAGAACGGGTGGGCTACTACTTAAAAGTGTTTAGTCATGTTCGATGTTTTTGGACATAAGTTCATTCTGCAGTGACTCACTTAAGAGCCTTGTAACTAGTGGTGGGGCCCATTTGTCCTTTCGGCCAGTTACACTGTAGGAACAGCTATACCCAAGGCTACAGCTTTCGCTCTCACCTGATTTCTATAGCGACTCGAAGGATTTACTGCTCGAGGTCGTTCCCAAGAGTATCGATCCCTTGGCAGGCCTCTCTTAAAAAGATAAAATGTGAGCGTTACTAACACTTTTCTCTTGCACCTAGGACCACGAGAGCCAAGGGAGAGGATAGTGTGTGTTAGAAGTGGGTCCACTCGACTGACTTTTGTGCACAAGCGTGCCAAACATGAAATTCACTTGTTCTTTTTAATCCAACATTTGCAAAGATGATCTAACTATTTGGAGATGTTGCTCCAACAGCCATGGTGTTCTTTTTAACTTCAAAGGCAATGTGTTTTGTAATCTAGAATTTTGAAAATCTTGGTCAACTAAATGAAAAACACGTTTTGCTTTGAAGGAAAATTTGCTTGTCAAAAATAAATCAAAAACAAGTGGTTTGTCAGTTTTATTTGCACCAAATTTTTGAAATGTGGATTGTAAATTTTAGGTCCCAATTAATGCAATGAAATCAAATTTTGTGTTTGTTAATTTTAAGCACCAAAGAAAGTGAGGCCTAACTAGAAAACAATGAAAAACTGTTTTTGTGTTTTTAAGTTCTTTTTAAGCACTTTAAATGAATTTTTTTTGTGATTTTTGTTGGGTTGTTAACCTACACAAAGAAAAGAAACAAGTTAATAAAATCAATACTCAAAGGGGGGGCTTCCACAAGCCTAAATTCTGATTTTTTGGTTACAAGTCAATTTGGGCGACACTCTGTCGCAATAGCGCTATTCTGTGTTTTTGCAAAAGCGCTGATTCATACAATATCGCTAGTCTGCGTGAGCAGAAGCGCTAATTTAAACGGTAGCGCTGAAAGAAGAGAAAAATCCGAGAAGACAAAAGCGCTGGAAGTGTGTCAATAGCGCTGAAACTGTGACAATAGCGCTGAAATGTTGTCAATAGCGCTGAAACATTTTCAATAGCGCTATCTTAGGATCAATAGCGCTAAAAGAAATTGTTGTAACAGCGCTAAAACACGTTCAATAGCGCTGAAGCGCGACCTGTGTGGCAATTTCAACAAGCAAAATGTTAATTTCAAAAAAAAATGATCAGAAGGTTGCGTGTTCGATTCACGTCGGGTTCACCAAATGATGCCCTCCTAAATGGCACAAATAGTTAGTTTATGATCAATCAACACAAAACACACAAGACGTTAGAGTTAGTTAATCAAAAACCAAACACATGAAGGCATTCCAAAGGAGACACTAAACACATGCTAATGAATCTAACTAAAGAAGTAAGACAATGAGATATCTCCAAGTATCTCTCAGCATGATATTAGCTCCTTCTCCCTTGTTCCTCTCCTCTCCGAGTTCCAAAATAGTGTAGCTCTCAGCAGCTTTTTGCACTATGGATGCTTATGGAGGATTGAGATTGTAGTATAGCTCCAAACATGAAATGGAAAGCTATTTTTATGCTAAAATGATGTATTTTAACCAAAAAGACAAGATTTAGTTATGCTATGCTAAATGCTCTCTAAAATGGCTATAGTCTAAATGCTTACAAGTTTTCAGGATCTGGATTATGAAGGAATGGGCTCTATTTATAGGAAAAATGGAGCAATGGATGGCCAGGATTGAAAGGTTTAATCAAGGGTCAAGCTTGAAAGTTGGGGATCCATGTGCACAATTGGCACTAATAAAATAGTGACAAGTGTCAACATAGGATTGGGTTGAGAGAAGAGGTTGGAGGCATTAAAGGCCTGAGAAGACCTCATGGTTATCTAAAGGCTAAGGGTCAAGTCTAAATTAGGATTACCCACTAGATTAGGAGTTAATGCAAGGATAAACCTTTGTGCAAATGATTAAGAGATAATCATGGTCAAAGCATTAAAGGCTTGATGAGACCCTTGGGTTGGGTAGAGATTGAGTCAAAACAAATGTTTTAACCATGTGGGAGGCTTTGGGTTAACCATTAATGGTTATTGGAGACTTTGCGGATTAAGTGGTTGAAAGTTGGAAGCCTTTAATGGCTATCAAAGACTTTGAGGATTTAAGTGGTTGAAGGTTGAAAACCTTTAATGGTTATCCAATACTTTGAGGATTTTGAGAAGTGACTTCCCTTTGCTTAGGAATGTGACAATATTTAGGGGATGGATTAGACTAATTAGGAAAGGGTTAGAAGAATCTAGAAGGGGATTAGATTTTGCAAGTGGATTTGGTGGGTGAGGGAAAATAGGATTTTATTTAAAATAAAAATTCATTTATTTCAAAATGTGTGCAAGTTGCATTTGTAGGAAAATGCAAGTGGGGGGGGATAATGATTTAAATAAATGTTTTATTTAATTTATTTAAAAGAGGAATAGGGGGATTTAATTAAATAAATAGATTTTATTTATTTAATTGATTGGAATTGGATTTTATGAATTAATTAAAATAAATTGAATAATTTATTTAATTAATAGAAGGATGTTTGGGGATGAATTAATTAAATATTTAATTTAATTAACTGATGGCTAGTAGATTTTTAATCAAATAAATAGCAAATATTCATTTAATTAAAATGGACAGATTTATGTGACTACAATTAGGTATTTCAGGGCCTATCAATGTTGATAGCTTGAGGACATCTGAAATGATGAAGATTTCTAGTGTCATGCAATCTAGAGTGCATAAGAAGAGACTGAAAGAGCAAAGGATTGAGGCAGAAATAATTCAGAATGTAGTAGATATTCTATTTGGTCTGCTACCAGAATCATCTATAGCACATTGGTCAACCCCTATTAGAAAACTTTGTCAGTTAGTTGTAGATGCATCTGATCAAATCAAGTCACTTGAAGAAGCTACTTAGACCTATGCTAAGAAAAGTCACAAGAAGAAGTATGGGGAGAAACTGGTAAAGGACATTGATACTAGCAAAATGGCTCTCTCACATAATAAAGATTTGTTGAGAAAATATATTGAAATAGGAGGAAAGTATCTTGCTCCTACCTCTAATGTTTCATTCTGTTATTCTGATATCACAAAAAGACAAACAGAAATAGAGCAAGAGCTAGAAAGGATGTGCAATGCATATATTCCACTTCAGGACTCTATATTTGCTTTTAGAAAATTTGTAGATGATTTGCACAATAGGCTGGATACTTATGATTATGAGAAGGCAACGAGACTCCAGTCTCTAAAGGAACTCAAGAGTCTACTCACATCACAAGTGGACATACTACAGAGAGCCTACTCAAATGCAGAAGCTATCTGAGCAACTCCAAAAACCTATACATTGGATTCAATGGAAGAATTCCATTCACAGCTTCTATCTACAAAAGAGTACACTGAGAATGTACTAGCGACATGGACAAATGCCATATCACATTCAAGCATAACTTTAATGATATTTTCATGAGACTGGCGAATGCATGAACTTTTTTTTCAAGTTATTGTTGTATATGTTGAACACTTTGATACAAATTTTCTATATATATATATATATATATATATTGCTTTTTCAATTTGGCATTATTGTCAAAGGGGGAGTAGAAATATGTATGTGTATTTTTGAAAATTTTGTATAGTGTATGCATTAAGGAGGAGCATGTGTATATATGTAAATTTTGTTTTGTATGCACACTTAACAGTATTACTATAAAATTTTCTAAGTGTTGCCATCAATGCCAAAGGGGGAGATTGTTGGCTTGATGATGATTGTAATATTTTCATCATATGTTGTCATTGATGAAACACATACACAGACATATGTTTATATTGTCTACTAGTATAACTTCATGTTGTTTATACTACAACCGGTATGCTAAGTGGTTTATCTCTAACTGGTACTTTGTAACAAGCAATATATGCATAGAAGATAACCAATGGATACACATTAGTCAACATCAAGATGAAGATCGAGAGGAGATTCTATTAGGAGATTCAAGGATAACGGTTCATATATTTAACTCTAACTGGTATTGATTATTCCAACCGGTATTCATTGATTATGTGATGAGTTACCACAAATTCCGATGAGTTATCCCACCAACAAATTTTGGCGGTATTTTTGTGATGAGTTATGATCACTTGACCAGATACACTGCACCTAGGAAATTGTGTTATGATTTCTTTAGGCCAACATGAAATCTTAATGTCTATATATTGACATTACAATGAATTATTTCATATGAGTGAAAGTGATATGTTGTGTGCGAAAGACAAAAGAGTTAAGTTGCAGAGTATACAATGTTGGCATATGTGTAGAGCATGATGACATGATGATATTGTATGTTGTCATTGATGTCAATATGATGAAGTATGAACCGGTATGGTGTAGTAAGCAAACCAGGAAGAGAACCTGTATGTTAGTGTAAATCGGTATTTGTGAAAAAAAGTGAAGCGGTATGTTTATTCAAAGTGAACCGGTATATTGGAATAAGAACCAGTAAATGGATGTTTTATATTGGAGTTTCATTTGGCATGACTACCGGTTGGTAGTCTTAGCTTCAAGGTTTCCGGTTGATGCATTCCAAGCTTGGGTGATTCAAATGATGACATCTTGTGATGAGTTAGTATTGTATGAAGACCAGATAGTATTGCCACATCAACCTTGTGCGCATGAAGGATTTTCTTGATGATCTTGCATGGAGACTGATCCTATCTACCTCGGGAATGTGCAAAGTCTATAAACGGTGGAGAGAACATGATGAGTTATCAGCTTCCTGGAGTGGCAAAGAATGAACGTCGGAGAATGTCTTGAGATATGTTCAAGACTATTGTATTCGATGCAATGTGGCTAACTGTCAGGATTGAACTGATTAGATTGTAAAACCTAAATGTTTAGGGTTTAGGGTTTATGCTACCGACCTATCTGTTTCCTATAAGGTTGATGATGTTTTTCATTTTCAAGTTCTTGGCAAATGGTATATGTGTATCCCAGTGAGCGATACTTGATTCTTGCCAGACCGAAGGAGTGTGTTGATACCTACAGAGTGTGATTGCAGAAGAAAAGGAGCTTAAGTGGATCTGCCTTGGCATTGAGTGTTGTTATCAGATCAGTGTATTACCTATTGAGTTCTAACCATTTCAACAGTTGGAAAATCCCTTAACCGGGTAGCTTTAACAAGATTTTGTGTAAATCCTTTAATAGGGTGACTCAATTCAATGAGTTCTTCAAATCCTCTTGCGAGGTAATCTTTAACAGGGTTCTAACCTTTAATCGGGTATTTAGCCATCCCTTAACCAAGTGATCCATAGCCGGATTGGTTCCTAATAGAACCTATTGTAATAGTCTTTAACCAGACTAGGCTCCTAATAGAGTGGACTTCAAAAGAGTTCAGGAACAACTTGTGGGTATTCATCCCCACCGTGGTTTTTCCCAGTTGGGTTTCCACATGAAAAATCAGTGTGTCATGCATGATGCCTTTCATGTAATGGTTTAGTGTTTTATGTCAAACTGGTAAAATATGTGGAACTAGCAGTCATTATATTTCTGATGATAGATTACCTGTTTATGCATAGGGGTGAAGTGGAAATGAGGTATTAGATTGTATGGAAAGCTAAGGGTTACTAGTTTAAGTCCTTGACATTCTTACTATGTTTTACTGGTAGTAACCTAGTTTAGACCGGTGTTAGTGCTTGCCAGTCAAAGTGCACTGTTTGCAGTCAAACTGATTCAGGAAAAGTGTTTTTTCTTGTACTGATTCACCCCCCCCCCCCTCTCAGTACCGGTTTGGTACTAACTGTTCATCATTTATTCATCAATTGGTATTAGAGCATCTTCCAGATCCTCTATGTTGTAAGCTTAACCGCTTGAGGTAAAGATCCTACTCTAATGATGAAGAGGGAAGGTCCAAATTTCAACAAAGAGAACTTTAAAATATGCAAGGACAGAATGAAGATATACATCAAAAGCATGGGTGCTCAACACTGGAGCTATGTTGAGAATGCTTATGTCATCCCTACTGGTACTCTCACTGATGATCAAAAGAGAGAGATTCAAGAGAATGGGCAAGTCATGGAAGCTCTAATCAGCAGTCTATCTGACATTGAGTTTATTGATGTTCAGGATAAAGACAATCCCAAAGAAGTATGGGATGCTCTTGAGAATATCTATGGTGGTGATGAGCATGTGAAACAGGCTAAGGAAGAGGGCCTTAGGGGAAATTTTGAAGACATGCGGATGGTTGAGGGAGAGACCATTCAACAATATGGAATAAGAATCAAAACTATTGTTGGAGACATCAAGAGTGCAGTTGGTATAATAGATGATTCAACTGTTGTTAGCAAAGTCTGTTAGGCCCAATATGGAAAGCTAATGTACTGAGAGGGGAGGGGTGAATCAGTACTTCAAATCCTCTTATCAACAATATCTTTACTGTTATGCCTAAACCAAAAACTACTGTAACATAACATAAAGATAAAACAAATAAGTAACAATCATACATGATTCACTCCATAACACATATATTTTGGTTACGCAGAAACTCTTGGTTAGAGGGAAAAACTGTGGTGGGGATGGCACCCACAACTTCACTACTGCAATAATAAAGAGTGCTCAGTTAGAGCTACATATTTAGCTATTTCTGATAGCTTACCCTGTTAGGAGTAACAAGATCTGTTAGATCTACCTTGCTAAAGGATTTTACAACACTTTATACAAATGTTGCACCTAGTTAGAGGCTTTACAATTTATAGACTTGATTAGAGTCTTTTACCCTGTTAAAGGTTTCTCTTACAACTTCAAAATATTACAATAAGACTTTACAAATATCTGCAACTTTACATCCGAAATGCTGTAGAAGATTCTATGTGCTCAAAATAAGATTACCTTGCCTATAGCATACCTCGGTAACTCATAAAGTAACTCGGTAAACCCTTCTATTTACTCTATTCTTTGACTGTTCTCTGATAACCTTCTCGGTGACCTCTGTGTCTCTATAACAGTCATAATACTCTGCGATTTCTCATGTATCACATAAGTTTTGCTTCATACACATATGCACACACATTTCTCTCATTCACATATGTCTCTAACCCTAAATTCATGCTGTATAAATAGATTTCTTATGTTGGTGGTCTGATTCATTGCTTTGATCTTACAAAAATGATTTCTCGAATGAATAACCATGCAAAATATTTCATTGGTTAGATGACCTCAAAATTATACAAAATCTATATGTGCAATTTCCAATGCGATAACGGTTCTATGTGCCTCGATCTTGTAACACATTTTCATATGTGTGTCCAGGTTCAATGAATCTGGTAACACGTTTCACTCAGTGTATTATCTTTACTGCTCGGTAGACATGAAATAACACTCCGTAGACAGCTCGGTGTATACTGGGCTTTGTGACTGTTTTCCTTCTGTAACCGACTAGACTATTCATACTGACTAAATATTTTGGTAGTAGTAACCAACTAGAGTATATAGAATGACTTTGGATATAAAACTAATGGCATTTTGATAAGTAGTAACAATCTCCCCTTTTGACATTAGTTGAGATGTTTGACAAAACTACTTTCAAAGTCATTACTTAAAAATCTGTATACTTTACAAAATTTGACTAAACATACATTATATACATTAGTCAATGAAATAGTATAATCAAATATACTCCCCTTATCAATATGTTGTACAAGACTCTAATTATGTGTGCTCGGTGATCAATACTCTATAATCATTATTCTTTCCTCTGTTCACTACTCAGTTCACTGCTCTTGGATACTCTGCTTATTGTGCTCGATATACTCCCCTTGTATACTACACTCCAGTTGTTTGATACTTTGAATACTATACACTCCCCCTGTGTACTTTGATGCTCTATATACTCTGATGATATACTCCCCCTTTTTGACAAACATCAAAATTTAGTTACCATTTGGAGGTGGCAACTGATCAAAAATGGATTTGTACTTTGTCTTGGCTTCGCTGAGAGCGACAGAGAGTGCATCCTTTACACTGTCCATTAAAGAATTTTGTGCATTAATATCAGCCAACAATGAAATTAAGCCATCTAAAGTGCTTCCCTCTTGTGGAATAGAGAGGTAAGTGGCTCGGTTGAGCTATTCTTGAATGGATGAAAGATGAGGAAGGAATAATGTTTGAAGTGTCATTATGTCCATCCTGATCTTGTGTTCTTCATTCGTCAGTTCCAATTGTCGAGCCATGAGCTGTTGTAGCTTAGTATAAAAATTATGAACTGAATTGGGCTTGGGGGTCAACTTATTTGAGAGATCGGTGATCTCTTTCTGAATTGCTTCTATTTTATTCTTAATGTCCTTAATGAATAAATAAAATGTGCAGAGTTTCTGAAATAATGAAAGAATGTGCCTGAGTTGAGGGGACAACTCAGCAATAAATTTGACAAGTTTTACCTTGCCAACAACAATGGATTTTTGTACTTCCTCTATCATTTTAGCAGTTAGCTCCTTGTCTTTTAGTTTGCTCAAGTATTTGGATGCATCTACTCTAGATGTCTCAATATGATTTAGGAGTTCATCCAATTGAATATGGATGGCTGCATTGGTTGATAATGTAGCTGAAGGTAGCATATCTGATAGTAAGGTCTTTACCTTCTGTAGCATCCTAAAATTGTGACACTTGCAATTTTGACTGCATTTGGGTCTTCACGATGGCGGCGCAACGTTGAACCTGAATGGAGACCCTAAAACCTGTTTACAACACCAAAAACTGCATTTTTCTGCACCTTGGCCTGATCCCTCCTTGCACCCTGCTGTCTCGGGAGGTGGGACCATGGTGCCTAGCGCCTTGGTCCTTCACGACTAGGGCGCCCAGCACCCTAGTCCCCCAGGACCATGGCGCCCAGCACCCTGGTCCCTGGCCCTATTTTGGGGCCGGTCTCTTTTGGGCATTGGGTCTTTAAGTTTGCAATTCAGGAAATAATGTTTCCTGGTCGGCCTAAGGTCGGAAAAATCAATCTATCAGCCCTGATTGACAAGTATATAAACTACATTTCCTCTTCCAAAACAGGGGAGGAGGACATATGTGTGCAAAAGGCGGAAGCGATATTCAAACATTCAAACATTTAAGCATTCAAGCATTCCTTCAAACAATTGAGCATTCTAAGTCTCCATTCAAGGCTAGGTGTTGCATTCAAGACAAGGATTCAACCATTGAAGAGGAGATCACATACAACACACAACATACTACATACATTACACCTTCGCATGTAAGAATACAAACATTCTTACAACAAGGTATCAGTACTTGTTTACATTACAAACATTTACATTTACAACATTCTCATTTCTTGGTTAATTCCAAAACAGGGGTTTGACCTAAAGGCAAACCCCTAATCCCTAACCCCCCAATCGTCCTCTCTTTTCTATGTGTAGGTTGCAGGTACGTAGCTGTAATTGAAGATCTGGAATCCTTGTGCAGAGATGAACAGATCCACCTTCGTTTCGCGGATTTTTCAGAGGACCGTGTGCATGTTGGGCGCCATCGTCCCGTCAACTTTCGCTCAAATTTTCAGAACAACACCATCTCGACATTTTACTACTAATTCTAGGTCCGCAGCTTCATCCCATATCCCTATCTCTGTTTACAAGAGAATCTTTCTTGCTTCTACATACATTCCTAGTTCAATCATTCTATCTATATTCTTTACAAAAGAGGGTATCCTTGATGTCTTAACCCTTGAAACTCATTTAGAATCCAATCTTGCATTGCATGGGATTGGATCTTGTGGGTTTCAACCCCTCTTTTGAATGGAAAGTCTCCCCTAAGTGAAAACCATCAACCCTAGTGACTCTCCCTTCTCTCTCCTTGGAGTTGGGGAGGGGAGAACAACTAGGGTTCGATTTTTCCGCTTTACATTTTGGTGAACCCGACATGAACATCCTAATTTTGATTATTCATGGTTAGATCTGAAAAATTTGCTTCCTTGACTACATTTCCATGTTTGATCTTTTGCAAATTTTAGAGGCTAATTGCATAAAAACCCTAAAATTTTCTTTTTAGTAATTGAGCTTGTGAAATGTTTAATTGTTAATGCTTGTTTCAGATCTACCCTTCTATTGCAAATTGTCAATTCATATTTGTGCTTTAACTCTAGAAATTAAGTGGTTAAATGTCAAAACCCTAATTTTTAGAACCTTCTTGATTCAACCTTTGACTGATAATTTCACTGATCAAAACACCTCCAAATCGGCTGTAACTTTGGATTCCGCAAAAAAATCACAATATCTTTCATCCCTGAAAATTTGGAAAAAAGTTGCGAGGACTGTGTGCACCCCGAGCGCCATCGTCCCCGACATTTTTTCCGAAATTTCGGGAGCTAGATCTTACTGTATTTTTCTGCTAAAATCCAGAATTTTGGCTGATCTTATCAATTCTAACACTTTCAAAATTAAAGTCAAAGTTGGTCTAGAGATTGCTTGGATTGAGGTTTCTAATCATTCAAAAATTGTTGAAATTAAAATTCATATCAAAATTGTGTTTCTTACTGTCCTAAATCTGAAAAGTGTGTTGGCATTCATTCGAAATTTCAGTGCTTTATTCAAATTTTTACAATTTGTGACTTCTGAAATTAAGTGTGTAATTGCAACAACTTTGATTTTCGCTTTCAAATTTGAATTTTTGCGTGAAATTGAGTCAACTTTTAAATTTCAAAACTTGCATTGCTTTTAGTATTCCCTCTAAAATCATAAAATTCAAAATTTCAGTTTCCCTCTCTTTTTCAAAATTCAAATTTTACATTTTTCAACAATCTTGGTAGGGTTCAATTTTGAGATTGCAACTTTAATTTGGCCTATCTACAGATCATAAAATCACTCAATTTTTTTAGATTAGCTTTAAAATCATCATAAGTTTCATCCCTAAAAATTTCAAAAAAAGTTGCGAGGACCGTGTGCACTCCGTTCGCCACGGTCCCGGACATTTTTTCTGAAATTTCGAGAGATTGTCCTGATTGCATTTAACAGCTTAAATCTAGGAGATTGGATGATCTTATCGAAATTTGCTACCTCTAAAATTCAAAATCTTCTCTCTCTCTTTAGTGCATGAGTTTTACAACAATAAGCCCTACTTACACTATTCCTGTTAGACGAAGCCTTAGAATTAAGTCCTTCCAAGGTTTAATTACTGAGGAGATGGAACCTAATTTGAATGGCCCTTTTAACGAGGACATGGGTAATTCCTCTAATCCTCTTAATGATGAAGAAGCTCTCCATGAGGTTTCTGTAGAACAACTTTCAAAATTGGATAACCAATTTGATTATTTTCGACAATGGATGTCTCAAGAATACCCCGGCAGTGAAGCTCTTTCATTAATTGAGGGTCTAAAACGTATGGTTCAAAGTGATAAGAATGGAATTGATATTTTGCATGGTATTGTACACATTGTGGATTCGAATGTGATGCCTATGAAGAGTTGTGCCAAAACTTTAGGTTATACACAACCTCCTACTCAAGTTAATCATTCTATTCCTTTGACAACTCCTATTGCTAGTATACCTACTTTTACATCAAACATAATGACTACTTCAATACAAGACATTCCTCCTATGATCACTAGTCATGGGGGCAATCCCTCTTCCTCAATCAACCCTCTTCCTTCATTCAATCCGACTTCTTCATTCATTCCTTCAATGAGTGTCCCTATTACATCTCCACAAATGAACATGACGCAAGGGGGCAATTCATTTAACCATTCCATTCCTCCTTGTAGTGTTCCTCCTTTCCAATCATCTCCTATGACTAACTATCATAGTGTCCCACCACCTTACTCTCAATCAATACCTTCTTTCAATAACATAATACCTCCATCACAATCTAACACGTCTAATATGAACTCTTCGACTGAAGTGACCATTAACAATCTTGCACAAACTATCTCTTCTTTACAGTAACAAATTGCCTCTATGAATCAATCTAAGTTTAGTGTGCCCACATTTGATGTTGCGAGCCCACTTTCTCTTGACATTGTTCGAGCTATTCCCCCTAAACATGTTGAAATTCCGCATTTGGAGCTTTATAGTGGTAAGGGTGATCCTCTAACACATGTTAAGACCTTTCAAACAATATGTACCAATTTTGCTTATGACCAAAGGTTGCTTGCAAAACTGTTTACTAGAACATTAAGAGATAAAGCCCTACAATGGTATTGCTTGTTGCCTTCTTATTCTATTACTTCTTTCGAACAACTTGCAAATGCTTTTATTCAACAATTTCAAAACAATATAAGTCCTAAAGTTACTTTGATTGATTTAATGCATTGTAAACAAGGTGTTAAAGAAAAAGTGACTGATTTCATTGGTAGATATAAGCATTTGTATGCTCAAATTTCTTTTCCAGTACCTGACAATGATATTCAAAGAATCTTTATTTCTAATTTACAAAAAGATATTAGAGAAAAACTTCTATTTTTTGAGTTTACTTCTTTCCAACAGTTGTGCGCAACTCTTCACAATTATCAACTGACTGTGAGTCAAATGGAACAAGCAAATCCTATGGATCCGAGTGATAAGGGTGATAGTAGTCAACAACCATTTGGGAAGTTTAAACTGAACAGAGAGTCCATTAAATTCAATGAAAACATCATCAACAACAATGTGAATGCAACATCAGGTGTGCCTCCTATTTCTAAGTTTTTCAAGAAAGAAAGAAAGTTTACTCCTTTGAATGAATCATTGCATAGTATTATGAATAAGTTATTGGAACAAAATGTGCTTACTCTCCCTCCTATAAGGCAAATAGATCCTGCAAAGATTAACTCACCCTATTTTGATAACAAATCTTTTTGTCAATTTCATCGTCATCCTGGGCATGATACTGAAAAATGTTTTGCTTTAAAAGGTAAAATTCAAGATCTGATTGATAATAATACTATCTCTGTTTCTAGTGTGAATGATAAAGGCAACACATCTGTAGCTCCTCCTAACCAAAATCTTAAGATTTTTACTAATCCATTGCCTTCTCATACCTCTAATGTGATTGATACTAATGATTCCTCTGTCTCACCTGATGATCTTGTGTCTATGACTCCAAATGTGATTAACTTTGTGGAGCAGCAAAAAATCCCTAAAGAACTGTCCATCACCTTTGATTCCAGTGAAACTATCAGGGCACCTGATGGTCCTTTATATATAGTTGCAAAAGTCAAGAATACACCTTGCCATGGAGTGCTTATTGATCCTTCTTGCACGGTTAATATCATTACTGAAGAATTTCTTTTTACTTTGCAATTGAATCAAGTGATCTATGACGAAACAAATGTGGTTGTGAAATTATTTGATGCATTTTCTTCTCCTACAATTGGTTCTATTACATTGCCTATTGAGGTTCATAACAAATCCCTTGATGTGAGCTTTGCTATTATTCCATCGTCCGAACAATTTCGTGTGAAGCTAGGCTATCCTTGGCTATCTTCCATGAAAGCTATTGCTTCTCCTATTCATAAGTGTTTGAAATTTCCCCATAATGGTGAAGTTGTTACTGTCAATCATAGCCTCTTTAAACTAGCTGAAAGAACTTCTAGCGTTCCTATTGATTACTTTTGGCCTAAACAATTCCAATCTCTTCCTCCGCGAAGTGATCATCTTTTTAAATCTTATCAAAAGTGGAAAAAAGACATGATCCTATCTCTAAGTGAACCTAGAACACCCAAACTTGATATTCCTATCATTCTTGAGAAGGAAGTTCTTCCCTTGAAAGATAAAACTAATGTCTTTCCTCAAGAAGATTCCCAACCCATCCCTATGAATGTGATTATGCCTATATCTAATAAACTTTGTAAAAGTAGACCTATACCTCCTCGTCATAATGGACTTGGTCTCCTTCCTAAACCAAATATTCCTCCCTTATATGGAGCAGTTCCTCCTCCTTCCTCTTATGGAGAGAAGAGGCCTTCCTCTTCTCCTATTATTCAACCTAAGAGACCACAACCTAAACACCCAAGTGAAAAGGATGAGAACATTCCTCCTCCTCAATCTTCTCAACTTCCTACTAAGAGTAGACGAAATCATTCTGCACGTGAACGCCGATGAAAGCATCGTCTTAGAGCTCAGGCAGTTGCTTCTCAAAATTTGCAATCCCCAAAAACACCTTCAGCCAGTATTATTCCATTTTCTCCTCAGCCGACGATTGAGCCGAAATCTCCTAAACATAAGATGCATGATGGTCTTGATCTCATGCGAGTTAAAGATCCTATTTTTATAAATCTTGATGATGATATAGATGAAAATGTTACTCCTGTTCATTCTGATAGTGAATATGAATATGTTGACGTTGATAACCATTTATCTAATGAATTTTCTAAAGCACTTATCCTAGCTCCTAGACAAGAACAACGTGGCTTGGAACATGAACATAGCCCTTGTTTCGATCTTGTGATAGCTCCATCTGCTCTGTTGGATGTTCCTCCTCTAGCATGTTTCCTACCTTCCCGAAATATTGATCAGCAAGATCGGGGGGTAGATGATGTGCTAGACTAGTTCATTAGCATAGCAGATTCTCTCCTCCTCTCTTGATATCTTTTGTTACTTCTTCTATGTGTTATTCTCATTCTTCTATTTGTTTTCCTTAGTGTTGTCTACTTGAGGACGATGCAAAGCATTGAGATCTCTTTTGGTCTCTCTCATGTTGACTCAAAAGACACATGTGTTCCCTTCTTCTAGGTGACCTTCCTTGATTGGGGAATGAAGAACAATTATGCATACATACATATGATATACATGAATTATCATACAACATACTGACCCCAAGGAAAGCGAAGTCACCTTGTGCTTTGTGTTTTGTGTCTATTATCCTTGGGCTTATCTCACACTTGGGGGCTAAATCCTTGTGATAACGTGCTCCTTTCCTTTCTCATTTCTTATATGTATCACTACCTTAAAGCAATCTCCCCCGGTGAGGCGTGTGCGATCGCTTTAACGTAGGGGGGCATACATCCCGTTCATATCTTTTCAAGATACTTGAAAATTTCTTGACAAATTTAGCTTTGCCTTGAAAATTTTTGATATCTTTCTTGCATGACTCATAGTGAGGGAACCTTACTACTGACAGTCATGGTTCTCCCTCGTGATCTTCCCTTTTACTTTTTCAATCAAAGTCGTAAGATCCTTAGTCCACTGGGGGCTTCGTGTATCTTGCCTCCTTGATGTGGTGAAAGTCTCTCAATGTTGTTTCCTTGTACTTTACCGAAAGTATGAGCGTACGCTTATACTCCCGCTAAAGTGGGGGCTAAATGTAGCGTCCTAAAATTGCGACACTTGCAATTTTGACTACATTTGGGTCTTCACGATGGCGGCACAACGTTGAACCTGAATGGAGACCTCGAAACCTGTTTACAACACCAAAAACTGTATTTTTCTCCACCTTGGCCTGATCCCTCCTTGCACCCTACTGTCCCAGGAGGTGGGACCATGGCGCCCAACGCCCTCGTCCCTGGCCCTATTTTGGGCCCGGTCTCTTTTGGGCATCGGGTCTTTAAGTTTGCAATTCGGGAAATAATGTTTCCTGGTCGGCCTAAGGTTGGAAAAATCAGTCTATCAGCCCTAATTGACAAGTATATAAACTACATTTCCTCTTCCAAAAAGGGGGAGGAGGACATATGTGTGCAAAAGGCGGAAGTGATATTCAAACATTCAAACATTCAAGCATTCAAGCATTCCTTCAAACAATTGAGCATTCTAAGTCTCCATTCAAGGCTAGGTGTTGCATTCAAGACAAGGATTCAACCATTGAAGAGGAGATCACATACAACACACAACATACTACATACATTACACCTTCACATGTAAGAATACAAACATTCTTACAACAAGGTATCAGTACTTGTTTACATTACAAACATTTACATTTATAGCATTCTCATTTCTTGGTTAATTCCAAAACCGGGGTTTGACCTAAAGGCAAACCCCTAATCCCTAACCCCCCAATCGTCCTCTCTTTTCTGTGTGTAGGTTGCAGGTACGCGGCTGTAATTGAAGATCTGGAATCCTTGTGCAGAGACGAACAGATCCACCTTCGTTTCGCGGATTTTTCGGAGGACCGTGTGCACGCCGGGCGCCATCGTCTCGTCAACTTTCACTCAAATTTGCAGAACAACACCGTCTCGACATTTTACTGCTAATTCCAGGTCCGCAGCTTCATCCCATATCCCTATCTCTGTTTACAAGCGAATCTTTCTTGCTTCTACATACATTCCTAGTTCAATCATTCTATCTATATTCTTTACAAAAGAGGGTATCCTTGATGTCTTAACCCTTGAAACTCATTTAGAATCCAATCTTGCATTGCATGGGATTGGATCTTGTGGGTTTCAACCCCTCTTTTGAATGTAAAGTCTCCCCTAAGTGAAAACCATCAACCCTAGTGACTCTCCCTTCTCTCTCCTTGGAGTTGGGGAGGGGAGAACAACTAGGGTTCGATTTTTCCGCTTTACACCTTCTGAAGTACTTTATTCTTCTTTTGTATGGCTAGTTGCTTCTCCTGTTAGGCCTTTGCTTTGCACAGTTCACCGAATTCAGTGAGTGCTTGCCCTTCAATTTGGAGATGTCTACATTGGGCAACACTATCGGTTTCGATAAATCTATTTTGAAACTATGCTTTTTCAACTTCTTTTCTTTACCTTTCACCGGGAGAACCACTACAATAGCTTGAGAGGCTTGAGGACCCTCGGTAGGTTGCTTGGTAGAGACAACACGTTGGTCGGTTTCTTTAGCCTCGATAGTGTCCTTCGGTGTCTCAGTGCTTGGTGTCTCAGCTATAACATTTTCCGTGCTAGAAGGTGCTTGAGAGGTTTGTTCTTGTGAAGTACCTTCTACTATAGACTTTTGACCTTCGGTGCCTTCATCTGTATCTTGAGGAGCTTTGGTTGTAGCAGGTTGATTGATCGGTGGGTAAGGCTGAACTTGTTCCAAAATAGATTCACTGGAGACAAATTTTGCATAAGCATTGCCTTCTATCATTTCTTGTTCAGGTGCCTCTGCATCCATGATATCTTCATCTATTTGAATGGTGTCAGCAGGGTCTTGCTCGGTGACATCAGGATCTTGGTTGGTGACATCGACTATTTCCACTATAGATTATTCACCAGCATTCTTTCTTCAAAAGATGTCCTGCCATTGCTCTTTTGTTTCCTTCTCCACTTCTATGTATAGGCCATTCATCAATTTCAAGGCCTTTTGTTTTACTGTAAATTGTGTTTGGTTGTTTGTCAAATGTTCTTTTATTTTATCAACCAACATATCAGAAAAGAGATGCACCAGACTTCTTTCTCTGATTTGTTTCTCCGAGTCTAGGGCATATTGCCATCTGGTTTCAATATGTGCATATAATTCCTGAGGAATAGAACTACATACTTCTAATGGGACCACTCAGAATTTTAGAAGTGTACAAATGACAGCTTTTTCAATTTGCCTTTTTTCATCAGCAGATCTGGATTCATATTTGACAAATCAGAATCCACCAAATCCACCATATTCCTTTAGATTATTACAAAAATTTTCTACACTATGTACATCTACCTTCTTGCTTTTAAAATCTGAAATTTACTTGCATCTTCAGATTCGGTATCACTCGACTCTTTTGGCAAAATGAGTCTCTGAGTAGATTTCTTGTAAGTTCTATTTACCTTAGGAATGGAAATAGTCTTGTGTTTCTTACTCGGTGATGCAACAGATGCCCTTGTGTTAGGTCTCTTTGTTGGAGAAGTCGGTAGGGCCATTGAAGTGTCCTGTTTCTTTCTCTTCAACACTTTTCCCTTAGGCAATTCAGTGCTAAGTGTTATGGCTGCTTCTTGGGCTTCTATCTCCTCTTCGGTAATGGCAAGAGTGCCTTTGACAGGTGTAGAGGAGGACTCTTCCCTGAATTTCTCAGATAATGCCTTAATCATCTTTGATGCCTTCCTTGCAGCTTTGGGTACTACAATGCTCATCTTTACTTTTTCTTTCACCTCTTCATAGGTTCCATATCTCAACTTGGTAGTATGCCTTGGTAGTGTTAGAAATGCATCGATTTGCTGTTGTGTGATATAAAAATCAATCTCGTAACCCATAGGTGCCAAAGATTGAACCCTCAGTTCCACAACATTCACATAACAGTAATTGGTGTCGACTTCAAAGCATATTTCATCTTTGTATTTTTCTACTAGCTGGGGGGGAATCCGGTACCTGTTATGCATTTTCTCTTGGAACTTGTTGAAGTAATCATCCATTATATCATTAAAGTTATCACCTAACTTCTTGATGAAGTCATTGATCTGATGGGTGATTGGTCGGTGCAGTTCCCAAACAACTTTACCGACTGTTGGAAAAAACTTCTCAAAGTAGAAATACATACATACAAGTAGTGATCCAAATTTTAGAGTATTTTCTGAGTTGTTCTTCTTCGGCTTCTTGATTGTGTTCACATTTTCAAACAAGTTCTTCAACAATACTTCACACAAGTCAATTTTCATGCCTTTCTTAACAATTTTGTATGCTAAGTCCACTGCTGCACAGGGTACACTATTTTCCCTTGCCGATTGGAAGAAACAGTAACCAATTACTCTAATGGAAAATTTGAGTTAAGGATTAGTGACATTGTTCAACTTCAGACCTCTGCAATCAGATTCTACTCCAGTCAAACTGATCAATTCCTTCTGTGATATCATTTTCTGTGCTCAGGGATGATCATAGATAGGATAACCAGTGATCAGATGAATGATTTCTTTAGTGATCTTAAACGGTTGCTCTTGTAGCCACATGAAATCATCATGCACTTGGCTTAGTACAAACTTGACCCATTGGGGTTTGAACACACAGGGATAGGCTAGGGCTTCAGTCAATCCCTTGATTTTGATGTGCTCATACTTGCTATCCATTTTACCATCTATGCACAATTCATCATATGCATCTTTGATCTCAACATGACCGAGTTCTTCAACATGACATTTGGTGAAGAATCTCACATCCTCGACTAACAAGACTCGATCCAGGATGAGTGAAAAGGCAGTTTTGTCATCCGGTTCAGATGCAATTTTGGGAGTCAAAGAGTATTTTAGTGAGGGCTTCTCTACATTCTTGACAACAATGGGGTCTTGGATCTTAGGTGCCATTTTTATTTCAGATAAAAATTGACACAGGAACCTTAGGGTTTGAGAACTTAACAAATGACAGACACTTCACACTCAGTAGATAATAACAACTTAATGAGTTTGGTGAACGAACTTAGCAATGCGATGAGATTTGATGTAAATACCTTAGATTTTGCTTTGAAGATGGTTTGATTGCCTTGATTCGCTCTACTCTGCTTCTTGAAAACTTGGTCAATGAAAATGACCTCGAAGAATGCTTTAAGTACATAATAAACCTTATGGGGCTCCATGCAAGTTAGGTCAAAGACATTAAATGCACTCAGTTCTACTTAAATTTCTTTCCCTTTTTGCGCTTTAACCGAGTAACCAAATTTCCTTCATATACCGACTTGACAGGCTTCTTGAATTCACTGACTTGACAGATTTCCTGTAAAGTACTCCAAAAGACTTTGATAGAATTTCAAACTTACTACTACATCTTACTATATAGATTTTGAATTTAGTACATACTAAAATAGGAACTGTTTAAGATTTAACCTTGTGAGAATGTAGTCCCTTCATACCTTTACCGATTAATTTGGAGTGGGAGCACCTAACTCGGTAGGTAAGGTGCTTTCTTTATTTGACACAATTTCCTTCTTTCTCCAAATCATCTTTAATTTCTCTTTTATTTCCTCAGTGTCTTCTCTAGGTTGATCTCTGCAATCTCAAGACAATTGTCCAACTTTGTGACAATGAAAACATGCCATACTAGGATTTCTCCATGATCTTTGGTTGTTCATTCCAAACCTTATAAAGCAGTTGGCACTTATATGTCCATATCTTCCACAACATTCACACCATATCCTTGTATTGTAATCCCATGGTACTGCAGAATATTGTCAGTAAGGATTTGTGTGAGTTCGATAACCTCTAGTATTTGCTCGGTGTGCAGACCACATGTGGTTCTTTTGCTTCAACCAACACTTCTCGATACTATGTCCATATTTATTGCATTTTTTACAAAACCCTTTGAATTTTGCCTTCTAATAATTGTTAACAGACTTTGTCCTACATTGATTAGATGTGTGACCATATTTATTGCAATTGTAACAATAACCATTGGTCTTAGTGGCATTCGGTTGCTTACCTTTTGTGATTTGACACATGTTGGCAGTATGACCTTGATTTCCATAGTAGTTGCAAATAGGCTTCTTTCTTTTGATGTTCTTCTTGATTCCAGCTTGCTTTGGTGATTCTCCTCTCTCGGTAGTGCAGATTCCCTTCTCGATAGAGTCTTTTCCTTTGTAATCGAGTCCTCCTTCTTTGTAGGGTCATCTTGTATGCAGTTGCTCATCCAACATATTTGATGCTTCATAACTCTTCTTCAGTGTTTCCTTGGATTTCTTCTCTGTTTCAAGTTCATTGCTCAACCTTGATACTTCAAGTTTCAATGCTTGATTCTCATCATCTTTATCAGATACTAAAGATTCAAGTTGTTGTTTCTCTCTTTCTAGATCTCTTACTTTGTCCTCGGTTGTCCTCAATGTATCAAGATTTTCAGTCATCTGTGTGCTGAAATGTTCATGTTCTCTTTTCATTGCTTTTAGTTGATCAGCCAGTGCTTTGTTCTTTTCTTTCAATTGTCCAATCATTTCTTTAGTCTCTTCAGACATACTGTTCTTAGATGATGTCTCAATTTGTTCAACTAACTCTTGAGAGTCCTGCAAATCATTAGATAATCTTCTTCTCACTTTTAGAGATTTTTGCATTTGCCTTTGCATGTTTGCAATCACTTGATTAGCATGATCCAATTCTTCTTGCAGATACACAATCCCCCGATATTGTTTGTAGCCTTCCATAGATAAGATCTTTCTCTTTAGGTGGTGAAACCCTTTTCCAAGATTCAAGCTCTGATACCAATTGTTAGGCCCAATATGGAAAGCTATTGTACTGAGAGGGGAGGGGTGAATCAGTACTTCAAATCCTTTTATCAACAATATCTTTACTATTATGCATAAACCAAAAACTGTTGTAACATAACATAAAGCTAAAACAAATAAGTAACAATCATACATGATTCACTCCATAACACAAATGTTTTGGTTACGTAGAAACTCTTGGTTAGAGAGAAAAACTGTGGTGGGGATGGCACCCACAACTTCACTACTGCAATAATAAAGAGTGCTTGGTTAGAGCTACATATTTAGCTATTTTTGATAGCTTACCCTGTTAGGAGTAACAAGATCTATTAGATCTACCTTGCTAAAGGATTTTACAACACTTTATATAAATGCTGCACTTGGTTAGAGGCTTTACAATTTATAGACTTGATTAGAGTCTTTTACCCTGCTAAAGGTTTCTCTTACAACTTCAAAATATTACAATAAGACTTTACAAATATCTGCAACTTTACATCTGAAATGCTGTAGCAGATTCTATGTGCTCAAAATAAGATTACCTTGCCTATAGCATACCTCGGTAACTCATAAAGTAACTCGGTAAACCCTTCTGTTTACTCTATTCTTTGACTGTTCTTTGATAACCTTCTCGGTGACCTCTGTGTCTCTGTAACAGTCATAATACTCTGTGATTTCTCATGTATCACATAAGTTTTGCTTCATACACATATGCACACACATTTCTCTCATTCACATATGTCTCTAACCCTAAATTCATGTTGTATAAATAGATTTCTTATGTCGGTGATCTGATTCATTGCTTTGATCTTACAAACATGATTTCTCGAATGAATAACCATGCAAAATATTTCATTGGTTAGATGACCTCAAAATTATACAAAATCTATATGTGCAATTTCGAATGTGATAATGGTTCTATGTGCCTCGATCTTGTAACACGTTTTCATATGTGTGTCCAGGTTCAATGAATCTGGTAAAATGTTTCACTCGGTGTATATCAACTCAGTGTATTATCTTTACTGCTCGGTAGACATGAAATAACACTCGGTAGACAGCTCGGTGTATACTGGGCTTTGTGACTGTTTTCCTTCTGTAACCGACTAGACTGTTCATACTAACTAAATATTTTGGTAGTAGTAACCGACTAGAGTATATAGAATGACTTTTGTTATGAAACTAATGGTAATTTGATAAGTAGTAACAAAGTCTTGAGATCCTTATTACCGGTCTATGCAATAAGGGTTGCTGCTATTCAGAAATTGAGGTCTATAGACAAGACAAATGTATCCCTAGACTCCATCATTGCTAAGTTGATAGCTTATGAGCTAAATAATTATGATTGCAGTATTCAGAAGACAGAATCAGCTTTTAGAGCATTTGCTGCACCATCCAAAAGACAAATAAGCTATTACCAATGGTGAACCAAGACAAAGCAGAGAAATGGATGATAAGGAGATCCTGATGGAATTTGAAGCTCTTCTTGCAAAGAGACTTCCTAAGGGAACCGGTAAATACAGAGGTAAGATCCCTTTGAAATGCTCTTCTTGCAATAGGATAAGACACATTGTTGTAAACTATCCTAATGGTGATAACAAGGACAAACCGAAGAGGTTCAAGAAGTTCAAAGGAGGAAACCAGAGAAATTGTTTTGTAGAAGTTGATGAAGGTGTCACTGATGAGGAATCAGAAGATGAAGAAAGTGAAGACATTGTGTTTGTAGCAGTTAAGGAAGATGTGTCAGACAAGAAGTCTCTTGTCTCCCACTTTGATAATTCCAATGAGTGGATTATTGACAGTGGTTGTTCTCACCATATAACTGGTGACCGGAGTAAGTTTCTATCTTTGGAAGAATATAATTGTGGTGTGGTTCGTTTTGGTAATGATGCACCATGTATGGTAAAAGGCAGAGGGTGCATCTCTCTGAATGCAAAAAGCAGTGTTGACAATGTGTATTGGGTAGAAGGTCTCAGACACAACCTTTTGAGTGTTGCCCAGCTGAATGATAATGGACTCACTCTAGAATTTAGAGATGGAGTGTGTAAAATAAAAGGTAAGAGTGGTGAACTGATGGCCACCGGTATGCAGACCAAAGGTAACCTTTTTCAGCTAAATGCTAATGTCAGTACATGTCTAATGGCTAATTTTGATGATAGCTAGATATGGCATAAGAGACTCTACCATGTAAACTTTGATAATATTGTGAAGGCCAGTAAGATCAAGGCAGTTAGAGAAATGCCTATGCTGAGAAAACTGGAGAATCCTTTGTGCAGAGAGTGTCAACTGGGGAAAATGTCTTCCTCAACCTTCAAAGAAGTGTGGAGGGAGATAGGTATTTTATGATTATTACTAATGATTGCCAAAGAATGATGTGGGTCACATTCTTGAAGGACAAGTCTGAAGCCTTTGGAAAGTTCAAAGCCTTCAGAGCACTAGTTGAAAAAGAAAGCAGTAGGAGGATTAAGTGCCTGAGAATTGATCAAGGAGGAGAATTCACTTCTAGTGAATTCAACAAGTACTGTGAAGAGAACGACATCAAGAGGCAACTGTCTAACCCCCTAGACTCCACAACAGAATGGCCTAGTAGAGAGAAACAACCGGACTATAGTTGAAGCAGCCAGAACAATGTTGATCCAAGGAAAAGTTGCTCACACCTTTTGGAGAGAAGCAGTGAACACTGTAGTCTACACAATGAACTGGGTACTCATCAAAAAGGGGAAGGATAAAACTTCTTATGAATATTGGACTGGTAAGACACCAGTGGTAAGCTAGTTTAGAGTGTTTGGTAGCAAATGGTATATCAAGAGAAGTGAACATCAGAGCCAGTTTGATGCTAAATGTAATGAGGGAATATTCCTAGCATATTCCACAAAGAGCAAAGCTCTTAAATGTTTAAACAATAGGACTCAGAGAATTGTTGAAAGCATCAATGTTAGAGTTGATGAAACCTCTGAGAAACCTAAGGAAACCGGTAGTGAGCAAGCAAGAGATGAACCAATAGTAACCTTCTGGAAACCAATTGCAAAATAGCCTAGCACCAGTAACAGTGCTCCTACAGTGGTAGATGCTGATGCTGATGAAGATGAGGATGAAGAAGGAAAGCAAGAGGAAACAACTAAGATCATTCCTAGGTATGTAAAGCTGAATCATGATCCAAAGCAAATTATAGGAGACAAGGATGCAAGAATTCTTACAAGAAGAAAGGTCAGAGAAACCTCTTGCATGATCTCTGAATTTGAGCCTAAAACATTCAAAGAGGCACATAAAGATGAAGACTGGATCAAGGCAATGGAAGAGGAACTTGACCAGATAGAAAAGAATGGTACATGGTCTTTGGTACCCAGACTTGAGCATAAAAATGTCATAGGCACCAAATGGGTTTTCAAAAATAAGCTGAATGAAGATGGCACAATGGTAAGAAACAAAGCCAGACTGGTGTGCAAAGGATATGCTCAAGAAGAAGGAGAAGACTATGGAGAAACCTTTTCTCTAGTAGCCAGATTGGAAGGAGTTTGTATGCTTCTTGCATATGCAGCATTCAAGGGTTTCAAAGTATATCAAATGCATGTAAAATCTGCATTCCTGAATGGAATACTAGAAGAGGAGGTGTATATAGAGCAACCAGATGGGTTTTCCCTATCAGAAGATAGTGACATGCTGTGTAGGCTACATAAAGCCTTGTATGGACTAAAGCAGGCACCTAGAGCATGGTATGAACACTTGCACTCCCATCTTGCGAAGATTGGATTTGAGAGAACAAGTGAAGAGAGCAATATCTATCTGAAGTCAGAAGGAGATCAGATTCTAATCTGTGAGGTATTTGTTCATGACACAATCTTTGGAGGAGATGACAAGATGAGTCATGATTTTGTAGATGAGATGAAAAAGGAATTTGAGATGTCACTTATAGGGGAGATTAACTTCTTCATTGGACTACAGAATCAACAAATGAAAGATGGAATCTTTATCACTCAGTCCAAGTATGTCAAAGAGGTGTTGAAAACTTTTGGCATGGAAGACAACAAACTGGTTGGTACACCGATGGTAACCGGTTGTAAATTATCAAAAGAGGGTGACTCAGGGTTGGTAAATGAGAAGGAATACCGATCAATGATTGGTAAATTACACTATGTAGTACATAGAAGACCGAACATTGCACATGCAGTGGGCATTACTGCATGGTTCCAGAAAAGCCCAAGACAATCTCACTTGGTAGCAGTCAAGTGGATTCTTAGATATCTAAAGGGAACTATTGACTATGGATTATGGTATCCATACAGTAAATATTTCAACCTGAAAGTGTTTACAGATGCTAACTAGGTTGGTAATGTGGATGACCGAAAGAGCACAACCGGTGCTACATTCTTTCTTGGTGGTAGACTAGTCTCATGGATGAGTAAGAAGCAAAACTGTATCTCTCAGTCTACAGCAGAAGCAGAGTATGTTGCAGCATTTATGAACTGCACCCAGACAATTTGGATGAAGCATGTATTAAATGGCTTCAAAATTCCTGTATCTGAACCGGTAAGTATATTTTGTGACAACACAAGTGCGATTAACATCTCCAAGAATCCGGTTTTACATGCTAGAACCAAGCACTTCAAGCTCAAGTATAATTTCTTGAGGGAAAAGGTTCAAAACAAAGAAGTTGTATTGGAACATGTTTCCAGTAAGGAGTAGTTAGCAGACATATTCACCAAGCCTCTACCGAAGGCTACCTTTACCTATTTGAGAGGTGAATTAGGGGTGTTGCCCCTTCAAGAGGTGAACTAAAGGTGTGTGCTCCAAATCAGTCGAGACTTATATTGATATATCTTTTTCAGGATTGGTGTGTTGAAAGATGCTACTCCTTAGGGGGAGCAGCATAGTGGAACATAGTTGCACGTATGCCTCCACTTTGGCATTGTTGTCAAAGGGGGAGAAGATGTGAAGCTAAAGCAGAAAGATATCTTTGTATATTGCTATCAATGCCAAAGGGGGAGATTGTTGGCATATGTGCAGAGCATGATGACATGATGATAATGTATGTTGTCATTGATGTCAATATGCTGAAGTATGAACCGGTATTTGTGAAAAAAAGTGAAGTGGTATGTTTGTTCAAAGTGAACCGATATATTGGAATAAGAATCGATAAATGGACGTTTTGTATTGGGTTTTCATTTGGCATGACTACCGGTTGGTAGTCTCAGCTTCAGGGTTTCCAGTTGATGCATTCTAAGCTTGTGTGATTCAACTGATGACATCTTGTGATGAGTTAGTATTGTATGAAGACCATATAGTATTGCCATGTTAGCCTTGTGCGCGTGAAGGATTTCCTTGAGGATTTTGCATGGAGAGTGATCCTATCTACCTTGGGAATGTGCAAAGTCTATAAATGGTGGAGAGCGCGTGATAAGTTATCAGCTTCCTGGAGAGGCAAAGAATGAATGTTGGAGAATGTCTTGAGATATGTGCAAGATTGTTGTATTCGATACAGTGTGGCTAACGGTCAAGATTGAACCGACTAGATTTTAAAACCTAAATGTTTAGGGTTTAGGGTTTATGCTACCGACCTATCTGTTTCCTATAAGGTCGATGATGTTTTTCATTTTCAAGTTGTTGGCAAATGGTATGTGTGTATCCTAGTGAGCGATACTTGATTCTTGCCAGACCGGAGGAGTGTGTTGATACCTGTAGAGTGTGATTGCAGAAGAAAAGGAGCTTAAGTGGATCTACTTTGGCATTGAGTGTTATTATCAGATCAGTGTATTACCTGTTGACTTCTAACCATTTCAACATTTGGAAAATCCCTTAATTGGGTAGCTTTAACAGGCTTTTGTGTAAATCCTTTAACAGAGTGACTCAATTCAATGAGTTCTTCAAACCCTCTTGTGAGGTAACCTTTAACGGGGTATTAACCTTTAACCATGTATTTACCCGTCCCTTAACTGGGTGATCCCTAGCAGGATCGGTTCCTAGCAGAACCTATTGTAATAGTCTTTAACCGGACTAGGCTCCTAACAAAGCGAACTTCAAAAGAGTTCAAGAACAACTTGTGGGTATTCATCCCCACTGTGGTTTTTCCTAGTTGGGTTTCCACGTGAAAAATCAATGTGTCATGTGTGATGCCTTTCATGTGATGGTTTAGTGTTTTATGTCAAACTGTTAGAATATGTGGAACTAGCAGTCATTATATTTCTGATGATTGATTACCTGTTTATGCATAAGGGTGAAGTGGAAATGAGGTATTAGATTGTATGGAAATCGAAGGGTTACTGGTTTAAGTCCTTGACATTCTTACTGTGTTTTACCAGTAGTAACTTGGTTTAGACTGGTGTTAGTGCTTGCTAGTCAAAGTGCACTATTTTCAGTCAAACCGATTCAGGAAAAGTGTTTTTGCCTGTACTGATTCACCCCCCCCCCTCTCAATTCCGGTTTGGTACTAATTGTTTATCATTTATTCATCATATAGAAGAGTAGTGTTGGATATGTTTAGAAGGATCTGATCAAGCAATTATTGTGCTACTCAGATAGATCAAACCAATCCTGTTGTTTTCTAACAATCACAATAGAATTCAAATCCCTTAACTGGGTAATCTCTAACAAGCTTCTTTTTATAAATCCTCTAACAAGGTGATCCATTAGTTTAGGTTCAGAAATCATCCACCAAGGTTAATCCTAACAGGGTACTACCTTTAACAGGGTATAAGCTTCTAATCAAGCTTTGGGATCTCTAACAAGATTCGCTCCTAGCATAGCACTTTGTAGACCCTAACCGGTTAGTTATCTATTACTGCAGATAGTTAACTTGTGAGTTCCATCTCACCGTGGTTTTTACCTATTTGGGTTTTCCACGTACAAACACTTGTATTATGGTGGATGGTTTACTTATTTTGGATATTGTTATATCATTTTGGATTACATGCATCGTGTTTAAAAGATTTTTTAAGTTCATCTACCATTTAGTGTTTGAAGTAGTTTTATTTTTGGTGTCATTGATTCACCCCCCCCCCTCTCAATGCTTTTTAAGTCCATCAGATGAATTCTTGGATGATTCTGGGATGCAACAATCACCTCAATCCTCCATACCCTCAAGAGACAATACTGAAATACTGGAAGCTTCTGAATAATTTGAGGGTACTCAAAGTCAATCATCTCCTTCCCATAACTTTGAAACCTAATTACCTTCATCCCCTCCATAGTTTACCAGAAGAGAAGGTAAAGAAATACTAATTGAGGAAGATATTCCTCATGGAGTAGATAAGGGAAGAGAAGAGGAAGATGCAAAAATTTTAAAGCTAATGATGTTTTCCTAAATTGAGACAGAGCTCTTTGAAGCTAACTGTAGACACTTAAAGTTGTCTGATTAATTCAATTGGATTGATTCTTCTAAGTTACCTATATTTATTGAATAATTCCTATTCTTTAATTAAAATCAAGTATCTTTTTGGATAAATTAATTAAATGAAGCCATGTCCCTTAATCAATTAATTAATTAATCTCTTAATTAATTAATCCTCCATTTTTCTTCCCATCCCTTGGATTAATTAATCTAATTAATTAATTTCCCCTTTCCAATCCCTTGAATTAATTAATCTAATTAATTAATTCCACCTTTCCAATCACTTGAATTAATTAATCCAATTAATTAATTCCCCCCTTTTCATCCCCTTATTTGAATTAATTTAATTCAAATATCCCATTTCGGTCACTTGTCTCCTAACCTAAACTACCCTTCTAACCTAACCTCCAATCTAACCTTTGGGTTCTAACTAACCCTATCCTCCCAACCAACCTTATCCTATCCTAACCTCCCCTCACATGTGTGTGCACACTCATAACTCCCTAATTTCCTTAATATTAGGAATTTGAATCCTATTTCGGGTGGCTTCCTCCCAAAATGGACGTGTCAAGCCCCTTCTTGACATTTGTCCCTCTTCGGGACACTTGCCAATCTTGGTTAAGCCACTTGTCCTATCTCATTCCACATGACATCCTTAGGATTGACGTTGCATTTTCTCAATCCCCTCCTCTCCTTCCAACTCCTATTTAATCCCCCTTCTTTTTCAAGCAAATCCTCCACCTTCATACAATCATAATGTTACAATATCACATTTTTATCCACTTTTATGCATTTATAACTCCATCATGCCAAATCTCATCCATGCTATTGAAATCATCCTCCCATAATGCATCAATCCCACTCATCCTCATATCTTGAATCTAATCCTCACACCCTGCATCATGGAGCACAATCGAGCACTCATTGCGTCAATGAGAACACATCCAAACATGGGATAATCAAACCAAAGATTTTTTAATAGAGTTTGCATATTATTTGGTTTTTAATGTCTTTTATGCTATACTCATGTCTTTCTAGCATCCTAATCTCGAGGTGTTTGAGTAATTGTGTTTTCTTGGTTGTCATCACAGGTATTTCAATCTTTTGTATTTAAGTGCAATTTTCCCTCACATTTTCTAGCATGTTCGATGGGACTCACTTCATGGGTCAATCTAATATTTTTGATGTTGTTTGAGTGATTTTTTAGCTTGTAGGTCCAAATTTGCAGAAAAAGGGCTTTTCGGGGCAATTTCAAGACTTGTGTATCAACTTTTTGCCCCTGTGTTGCAACTTTCAACACCTATGTTGCAACTTTCGACACCTATGTTGCAACTTTCTACGATTGTGCAGGGTTTTGAGACAATTGGTCCTAGTTGCCTCAATTGACAAAATTACTCAGTTTTTAATGCTTTTAGGGATAAAATAGGATTGTGTATGGGTTAATTTGGTTAATTAGGCTAAAATAAACTCATATAGTTCTAATTAGGATTTTGGGAATGAACAACAATCTTTTATGCTTGGTTTTATTGCAAATTTGGCTTTAAAAGAGAAAGAATTATCAATTTGGGGATATAAAATGAACACTTAATCTTGCAATCTCACTTTAATTCAATGGAAACTAGTCTAATTAGGGTTTAGAAAGGTTTATTTGACTCACCTAGGATAA
The DNA here is from genome assembly GCF_030272615.1 of Cryptomeria japonica. Classification (NCBI taxonomy): domain Eukaryota; kingdom Viridiplantae; phylum Streptophyta; class Pinopsida; order Cupressales; family Cupressaceae; genus Cryptomeria; species Cryptomeria japonica. Next base: position 377,419,514 of record NC_081411.1, on the reverse strand, counting down.
TTAGGATGACAATAAACAATGAATTGCTTGCTTTGAGTCTTTCGGGTTTCTAGAAGGGTCAAGTTCTGCATTTCATCCTAAAGGGCCTAAAACTTCTGCATTTCTCGTTTGGTGAGTTGAATTTTATTTTTCAGGCATGAATCTATCATGGTAAGTTTTAATTTGTGTGAAATATTTATGACATGGTGAATTTTGAGCTCCAATGAGCCTATTTTTAAAAAATTAGGGTTTATATGCTCATTATAGGCTTTATTTGTGCAAAATTGACCGCTAATTGACTGAATCTCATTGTTTTACATAGGTAGTGCACATTTGTGCTTTTTTGGGAGAAATTACGCCTGTGTCAAGACTTTTTGCACCTATGCAGAGTTCTGAGGCACTTTGTCCTAGTTGCTCTAACTTGCAGAATTGATCAATTTTTGATATTTTCAAGGCAAAAATAGAGTTGTTTATTGAAAAATTTGGTTGAATTGTATTCACATGTCACTAATGAAAATGGAAATGGACAACCATTTCTTGCATTTAAGTCATTAGGCTTTCTAAGTGGAAGATTTTTGCTTTTCATCCTAAATGGCTTAGAAATTCTACATTTTTTCAGATTACGGTTTGCAATCATATCCTAGTCATGGATGCATCACATGGTGATTGAAATTTAGTCAATTCATTGCAATCATGATTAATTTTGGGCTTATCTAGGGAAAATCTCAAAATTAGGGTTTCCAAGCTCATTCTAGGCCTCAATTGTACAAAATAGGTCTCTGTTTGGCAAAATTTCACTATTCTGCACAAGCACTACACTTTTGCACCTGTGTTTGAGTTTCTTGTGGCTGTGCAATCTGGTTTTGTGCTTGTGTCATCTCTTTCATGTGCCTATGTTGCTCTATTCTACGCATGTGTAGAAGTAGAAAGGAAGGTATAATCTTGAAATTTAGTTTTAAATCATGTCAATTTCACTTCATTATCAAAGCTTAGGTTTTTGTGTTACTGATAATTTGTCTAGCACTTTGGCGATCATTGGAAGAAGATTTACTTTGGAACTACTAACATATTTGGTGTAGGACATCGTTGAAGACTATATTTTCGAATTGAGTGTCTTTAATAGTTACACAACATTTTAAATTGGCGTTTAAAATGAATCAAGTGTAATTTGTGTTTGGCACACTTGTGCACATGTAGAGTGGACCAACTATTACACCAAGTATCCTCTCCCCTGACCTTTGTTGACCTTGGGTAAAGAGAAAGGTGATTAATGATGCCCGTTTTTCTTTTTAGTAGTGAATCACCTCTTGGGGGCCTCATAACCTCAAGGAAGTGTTTTAAAACAGGGGCACATTGGGGATATCATCTCTCCTAGCATGACCTCGAGCAGTGGTTTTCAAGCCACTATACAAATACCTGGTCAAACGGCTAGAGTTTTGAGTTAATTCATCATATATGGATGCCTTCTCACACCAATAAGCTCAATTAGATCCTTAAGTGTCTCGCTTCATGGATTCATTATTGGACTAGACCCCTCACAAAATTACTATGAACCACTATTATAGTGACCCCAATCCTTCTACTTGTTGGCTCAGGCATTTTGATATGTGCATGCCAAAGATACCCCTCATGTACCCCTCAATTTGAGAGAAAATTTCTTGAGATCTTAGGATGTTTAGAAATTTGAAGCTTGGCATGCCCAAGAAGTGTGTGTCATGGAGTGGAGCCAGTGCTTCCAAGATTCTATCTATCATGTTGAATGTGGTATTCTGGGATAGGGGATTCAACAAGTATTGTCTTTGACTATCCTAGGAAGTGCGTGATTGCTTTTCATTTTCATTCTTGTGTGTTTGTTGTGTTTGGTGTCGAAATAATCTTTGTCAAAAATCAATTCAAAACATCAAAAAAATAATCCCACATCACTAGGTCCTAATTTGGTCTTGTCCTTCAACACTTGTCCTCTTGTTCTATTGAGTTTGTGTCAATTGTCTCATTATACTATCAAAATTTACCTAGGTCAAGTGTAAAAACAATTCATCTTGGTTGTCCTCATTTCCAATTTTATGTTGTTATTATCGTCCATTAGGATTTTTGACTTACATGCTCAATTTATCATCTCAATTTGTAGTCATACCCTTGGTTGTCCTCATTTCCTATTTGACGTCATTATTATCGTTCATTAAGGTTTGTGACTTATATGTTCAATTTTATCATCTCAATTTATAGTCATACCCTTGATTGTCCTCGTTTCCAATTTAATGTCATTATTATCGTCCATTAAGGTTTGTGATTTACATAATCAATTTCATCATCTCAATTGCTAGTCATAGCCTTTGTCCTCATTGTAAATCATACATCATCATTATTGTCTACTAGGGTCTTGACTTGCATAATCAATATATCATCGCAATTGGAGGTCATCAATTTGGTAATTATTTCAAATTTGATGTTATTATCATCTATCTAGGGCATGGTTTATCTTATTACCTTCGATCATCCCAACCACTAATCAGATCTTGGTCATCATTCTTAGCTTGCATTGTCATCATCATCATTTTTAAATTCTACATTCTTCGTCATCATCAATCTTTTCACTTAAAGTCAAGGGTTAAATCTTTTCATCATTTAATCAATTGCATCACTGATTGTATTGCATCATTTCAATCAAATAAATCCTTCTTGTTTGGTTAATCATTTGGTACTACAATTCAGTCCATCAATTGAATTAAATTGGGCAAATCAATCCTTATCATTCCCATTTTTATCAAATCATAATACTCTATATCTTTTTTGTGACAAATCATCATCAACTTTTTGACTATATCGTGTCTAGAGTTATGTCTTTATCCCATCATGGTCTTATCACCTCGAGCCAAAGGTTTGATTCACTTTGATATATTTCATTTCTTGAGTGTATCCTCTCAAGTAACTTCAAAGTCGTGCTTCTTTATTCAGACATCATCCAATTATGATTTGAGTATTTTGTTCCTTAATTGATTTTTCTTTGGATCAGTCATTACATTCATCTTGGGTCCTTTTCTTGTCAATATTGATCAAATCAGACAATTTATCCACTCCTTTATTGTGATTTTGCATTCTAATCAACTCACCATCTTGTCTTTCATTCATACCCGTTATCACTCGATCTCAAACTCGACAAGCTATGGAACAACAAAACTCTCAAGTTGGTCTAGAGTTCTCTAAACCCCAAATGAATTGCAATTTAGGGGTTGGCCCTATCATGTCAAGAAATGTTCCTACCACTTATGAACCACCTAATACAATTTCTTATGATGACATTATGGTCAATCAACCTGATGAGACATATGTCCAAACTAATATGGTTGACTAGTTCCTTTCAAATCCTGACGATTCTCAAATGATAGATGAAATCATTGAAAGTCATAAGAGCCTCATTTTTGCAAACATGGTTGCCCAAGGCATGACTATTATGTCACTTGATGCACCTGTGCCCACAAATCCACGAGATCCCCCTCAACAAAAGGCATCTTTACAACAACGCTCGGTGTCATTTGCGATCCGTCAACAAGTCCAACCGTCAATAGCACCAATGCCATAGAATAACCCACTTGCGTCAATTGTATGGCCACCTATGGATGGCCTTACATGTCATTATAAACCACTCTAATGCCAAGTCATCAAGATCCCCATTTTCAAGAGGAGGTATCTATAATGCACCAATCAATGGGCCATCTACACAACTTATCACATTGCTTCCTATGATGGCTCCAATGCCAATGACATCCAGCGTAATGCAAGTCACACCTTTCACTAATCCTGTCATTTGACCCATGAATGCACCTTGGAAACATGCACCAACTTGTGTTAGGATAATCGGTGAACAACTGAGGGGGGGGGTGAATCAGTTGTTAACAAGTTATGAAACTTTAAGCACACAAAAACTTTTACTGGAATGAATAAACCAAATATCAAAATAGAAGATATATCAATTAAGCACAAACATAAATCATAAACCAAATACCATGCATGCACAACCTATAACACCAAGATTTGTACGTGGAAAACTTGATAAAGGGAAAAACTATGGCGGGAAACCTACCCATAGTCAGATGATACTTCTACAGTAAGTATGTGATTACACTAAGGGGCCTGCACATGTAGGAAGGCCAACATCCTAGAGCTCATTGCTCATAACAAAGGAGCCTCACTGACTACAAAATCTATCCAGACTACAATCCCGAAATAAGAATGAATTGCAAGAATAGCATCTCCTATGCCTAAGTACAGTTCTAGTTAAGCTCAATGTCGAAGGTCTTAAACCTCTTATACAAACCCAATTCGATCAGTTGTGATTGACCAAAATCTTCGCATATGATTATAACTTTATTCTCACACAGATAATCCCATAACCCACAACTACATGTCATCATCTACAAAGAGATCTTACATCACATTTATACCAACCTGAGACCTAAACAATTAGGTTGGCCACCTAAAAGATAATACAATAAGTCCATTACATAAACCGCAAACGAATGATAATCCAAGTCAGCCTAAGACCAAAACAACATTAACCAAACAATAAATCCAACTGGTAACGCACCGAGAGCATTCACCAACATGTTACATAAAGTGGTCCATAACCTAGCAGAATAACATTAGGTCCGCACCTAAAATAGGTCGCATTAACCAAATGCAACACCACCGATCAACTAGAACATGAACAAGATAACCATCAGTATCTTGAAAACCTTCTAGAAGCTGCACCAACACCACTTATCGAATCCATCAAAATATCTTCAATAAATCTCTGTCGGTAGAACCCTTACCAGTAACCAAAAGGCTTACTAGAACATATGATAGCTTCCGAATCACCAAATCCTAAACCAACTAAATGTGACACACATCTGAATGACATGAATGATCGAACCAAACTAATTCCACCAATCAGAGCATACCGAAGACAAATCTCCTGACCATCATCAAAGTCCAACCACTCTACCGAAATCTGGTAGACAACTAAACAAGCTAGTATTGACATAAATGACAAACATCAATGCAACACATAATAAATTCCTCCAAATTTCCAACAATCTCCCTCTTTGGCATTGACAGTAACACTAGATGTGAAAAACATCCAAGTGCCAGGAAATGCCAAAAAAGTCTCCCCCAATGGAAGACATGCAACAAATGATATATCAATGAAGTTCTGAACCAAACAACCAAACCATAGACCAAACTCCCCTGTGACTAATATCTCTATTAATCTCTATTTTTCACATGTATACCTCTCCCCCTTTGACATCAATGCCAGAAATATAACATAAACATCAAAGAAAAAACCTTTGAATCACACAGTTGATTACTCCCCCTGAGTAATAGCACCATCTCATCAATCCAGAATGAATAATAGTTCTGATAATGCATACTGGACTGATGCCAATCAAAATCACTTAAATCTTTACTAGAGGGGCAGAGACCCCCAATCTGTCTCTAAAGTACTCAAATGATTCCTTGGGCAAAGGTTTAGTGAAGATATCTGCAATCTACTCTTTAGTGTTCACATAAACCGGTCTGACTTCATTTGCTTCCACCTTTTCCTTCAAAAAGTTATACTTGATTGATATGTTCTTTGTCTTAGAATGAAATACTGGATTCTTTGATATGTCAATAGTAGCATAGTTATCGCAGTGAATAACTATCGGTTCATTACAATCTACCCTTATATATTTCAACATTTGCTTCATCCATAGAACTTGTGTACAACTAGTAGTAGCAACAACATACTCAACTTCAACAATAGATAAAGAAGTACATGATTGTTTCTTGTCGATCCATGAAACAAGTTTCTTTCCAAGAAAGAAAGCTCCATCGGATGTGCTTTTTTGGTCATCTATATCTCCAGCCCAATCTACATCTGTATATGCACATAATCTAAATTCATCATCTTTAGGATACCACAAACCATATTTAGTTGTTCCTTGTAAATATCTGAAAAAAAAAATTCACTGCACTCTCATGATTCTCTCTAGGATCACTCTGATATCTTGATACAATACAAACTTCATTCATTATATCCGGTCTAGTTTGAGTCAAATATAACAAACCTCCAATCATAGATTTATACCTTGTAGGATTTACTGAAGGTGATGCATCTTTCTTTGTTAGTTTCTCACTTCTAACCATAAGAGTACCAACTGGTTTAGAATTTTTTATACCAAATTTCTTCAACAACTCTCTAGCATACTTAGTTTGACATATGAAAACACCTTTATCAGTCTGAGTAATCCGCAAACCTAAGAAAAATATCATTTCTCCAATCATAGACATCTCAAATTCATTCTTAATATTATTAGAGAGTTCCATACAAAATTTTTCTTCACCTCCAAAAATGATATCATCCACAAAGACCTCAACAATCAATATGTCACCATTAGTGATCTTATAATATAAGTTACTATCAGCATTACCTTTAGTCAAACCAAGCTTCAAAGGATATTTGTCCAATCCAGCATACCAAGCTCTAGGGGCTTGCTTCAATCTGTATAAAGCTTTCCTCAATCTACAAACCATGTTATTGTCATCTGAAAGAGAAAATCCATCAGGTTGCTCAATGTAGAATTCCTCTTCAAGATCTCCACTTAGAAATGCACACTTAAACATCCATCTGATAAACCTTGTATTTCTTATGGGCAACATAAGCAAGAAATAATCTTGCAGCTTCAACCCTAGCTACTGGAGCAAAATTTTCATCATAATCAATTCCTTCCTTCTGAGAATATCCTTTACAGACCAATCTAGCCTTGTTCCTCAGAAATTTTCCATCTTCATTCAATTTATTCCTAAGAACCCATTTAGTTCCAATAACATTCCTATTTTAGGTCGAGGAACTAAAGTCCATGTGTTGTTCTTTTCTATCTGATCCAATTCCTCTTCCATAGCTTTCATCCAACACTCATCCTTACATGCTTCATCTACTGATGTCGGTTCAATTTGACAAATTAAGCATACCTCTTGAGTTGCCAACCTTCTCCTTGTCATCACTCATTTTATCTTGTCTCCAATGATCTAATTTTCTGAATGGTTCCACCTTACATACCTAGGAGTCTTCTGACTTTTTGTTTCTCTTTTCTGATCTTTAGTTACTGTTGAATTTTTTGATCTTGCCAGAGTAACTGGTTCGACATTTTGTTCCGATACAGGTGTTACCGGTTTAGTTATGATCATTTCCACTATTGGTTCTCTCTCATAATTTCTAATTTGACCTTTGTAGTGCTCATCCACCTTGACATTATCGCTCTCCACAATTCTCTGCAATCTTTTGTACGTTATAACATCTATATATTTTTCTTTCATTTGAATAACCAAGAATTATTCCTTCATCACATCTAGGATCAAACTTTCCAATGGAATCATCTCTTTTGATATAGCATTTACTACCAAAGATTCTGAAGTACTTAACTGTAGGTGTATGACCAAACCATAACTCATGAGGTGTCTTACCAGTGTCTCCTTTGATATGAACTTTGTTGAATGTGTATACCACCATGCTCATAGCTTCTCTCCAATAGATATGAGTAAAATTATCTTGCATCATCATAGATCTAGCTACATCTAGGATAGTTTTGTTCTTTCTTTCCACAACACCATTCTACTGAGGTGTTTGGGGTGCAGACAATTGTCTCCTTATCCCATGTTTCTCACAATAACTATTAAATTCACCGGATGTGAATTCACCACCCTGATTGAATCTTAAGCATTTGAAATTAAACCTTGTCCCTGTCTCAACCATAGCTTTAAAGTTATTGAACTTTTCAAAGGCTTCAAAATTCTCCCTTAGAAAATCAACCCACATCATTCTAGAATAGTCATCAATGATTAGCATGAAATATCTATCACCCTAAAAACTTTTGATTCTAGCAGGACCACACAAATCAGTATGAATAAGATCAATAATATCATTAGATTTGTCTTGTATACTCTTAAAATAAGTTCTGACTTGCTTTACCATTTGACATTCCTTACATATCGGATTATGAGACTTCACAATCTTAGGTATATCTCTAACTGCCTTAGTCGAATTGATCTTTACAATGCAATCAAAATTCACATGACACAACCTCTTGTGCCATAGCCAACTCTCATCAATATGTGCAATCCAAAATATCTTCTCACCGGAGTTCAAATGAAAGATGTTACCTCTAGTCTAAGTACTGGTTGCAATCTCCAATCGAGATCTGTTAATGATTTTTCATTTTCTATCCTTGAACTATAATTGAAATCCCTTATTCACCAACTGTCCTACACTCAAAATATTATGCCTTAAACCTTCTACATAATAGACATTATCAGTCTTATGCTTACCATCCAATGATATAGTTCCTCTTCCACTGATCATGCATGCTTTGTCATCTCCAAATCTGACCAGACCGCCATCAAATTCTTGCAAAGATAGAAACTTCCTTTTATCTCCAGTCATATGATGTGAACATCCACTATCTATCACCCATTCATCCTTGTCTTCAACTTTAGCAGCAAGGGCCTTCTCTTCATTTTGAATGATAGGTTTTGCAACATCTTCCTTGATAGCTAAAAATACCCATTCATTTCCATTGTTGGATCCACTAGCTGAATCTTTTGTCAGTTCATCATCAGAATCATCAGTTACACCTTCCTTATCAGCATAGTAGCATGATTTGTCTTTGTTCCTCCTATACTTATGCTTGTTCTGGTATTCATGGTTAGGCTTAAAAGATCTATATTTTTCTTCAAACCTTGAATTCCTCTCAGGACATCTAGATGCAAAATGACCCATCTTATTATAGACAAAACATTTAAAAGGTGATTTTCCTTCATACTTACTTCCACTTGGATATTTAGGTACCCTTCGAGCAAATAGGGCCTCAAGTTCCTCAATCTCTTCATTTTGTTTCCTTGTATCCTCCAGTTCCTTTGCATATAATTCTTTCCAATCACTCTTGCTAGTCGATGATGTAGATGCCTTGAATGCAGAATTTGTCTTTGCAGCTCCTTGAGGACCAAGTTTATCAAGCTCAAAAGCAAATAACTTTCCAACCAAAGTATCACTATTGACAGAAGTGTTAGACATTTTTCTCAACTCATTAATTGTAGTAGCCTTCATCTTGTAAGATGATGGAAAATCTCTCAATAATTTAGAAATAATCTCATCTTTGCTCAAAGATCCACCACAACATTGAATTCCCAAGACAATTTCATTGACTCTTTGTATAAAAGAAATAATTCTTTCATCTTCCTCCATTCTCAGGTTTTCAAACCTCACCCGGTAATCATCAAGTTTAGCAATTTTAACAGTAGGGTCACCTTCATTCAGAGTCTCCAACTTATCCCATATAGCTTTTGCCGATGATTTGTCTGTTAATCCGATTACCTGCTGATCTGAAAAGGCGCTCAAAAGGGCTTCTCTAGCTCTATAGTCATTTTCAATGTTCTTATCCAAGTCTGTTGGATGAGGATTGCCAAATGGTGGATCATAATGGGTATAGCCTTTCTTAGTGATCTCCCAAATCTCCTTGCTAAGACATCTCAGATGAGTCTCCATCCGAAGCTTCCATACTCTATAATTTGTTCCTTCAAGCCTAGGGTTGTTCTTTCGGTAAGCAATTGAAGTTGAATGATTACTCACCATAGGATCTTTCTCAACTGGTTAAGATTTTGCAGAGACGACCAAGCTCTGATACCAATTGTTAGGATAATTGGTGAACAATTGAGAGGGGGGTGAATCAATTGTTAACAAATTATGAAACTTTAAGCACACAAAACCTTTTACCATAATTCATAAACCAAATACTGGAATATCAGATATATCAATTAAGCACAAACATAAATCATAAACCAAATACCATGCATCAACAACACATAACACCAAGATTTGTACGTGGAAAACCATGGTGGGAAGCCTACCCACAGTCAGATGATACTTCTACAGTAAGTATGTGATTACAATAAGGGGCTTGCACATGTAGGAAGGCTAACAACCTAGAGTGAACTTCTCATCACAAAGGAGCCTCACTGACTACAAAAGATATCCAGACTACAATCTGAAAATAAGAATGAACTATAAGAATAGCATCTCCTATACCTGAGTACATTTTTGGTTAAGCTCAATGTCGAAGGTCTTAAGTCGCTTATACAAACCCAATTCGATCACCTATGGTTGTACAAAACCTCTACATATGATTACAACTTTATTCGCACACAAATAATCCCATAACCCACAACCACATGCCATGATCTACAAAGAGATCTTACATCATATTTATACCAACCGGGGACCTAAACATTTAGGTTGGCCACCTAAAAGATAATACAATAAGTCCATTACATAAACCTGCAAACCAATGATAATCCAAGTCGGCCTAAGACCAAAACAACATTAACCAAACAATAAATTCAACTAGTAACGCATCAGGAGAATCCACCAACACATTACATAAATCAGTCCATAACCTAGCATAATAGAATTAGTTTCAGACCTAAAATAGGTCGCCATAAACCAAATGCAACACCACCGATCAACTGGAACACGAACAAGATAACCATCAGCATCCTGAAAACCTTCTAGAATCTGCACCAACACAACTTATTGAATCCATCAAAATATATTCAATAAAGCTCTTCTAGTAGAACCCTTACCGGTAACCAAAAGGCTTACTAGAACATATGATAGCTTCCAGATCACCAAATCTTGTACCAAATAAATGTGACATGCATTTGAATGACATGAATGACTTAACCAATCCAATTCCACCAATCAGAGCATACCAGAGACAAATCTCATGATCGTCATCAAAGTCCAACCACTCTACCAGAACCCGTTAGACAACTAAACAAGCTAGTGTTGACATCAATGACAAACATCAATGCAACACATAATCAATTCCTCCAAATTGCCAACAACTTGGACTACAGGGAATTCCTGATTATCTACCATCATCTAGCACATAGGCTATAGCTGGGGGCATGACTTACACAATGCCATTATCATCTATGTCCTCACCAATCCAATCAATGCCATCATCATTTGTGCCTCCACCTGTCCAATCAGCACCACAAGTTGTCAGTGCCCCCCAATATCAACCTCAAGTGACATCGCAACCTATTGTTTCATAACAACAATTTAGTTACTTACAAGATCCTCCTTCATCTTATATTATGACGAACGTTCATAAATTGCTAGGTGGCACTCATCAGAATCCCCCATCACAAAATACTCAACCTAATGTATATCCCAATTTTACAGGGGGAATTATCCTCAAGGTAGTACTCCTCAGTTTCAACAGGTTCCTAATGTGCAATATCAACAACAACATACTACTCAACAAAATGTTGCAACCTATTTGCTACTACCCCAGTATCAACAATCATCGTTTGTCCAACAACAAATCCTTATCTACCATTTAGCACAATAGGCTACCAAAATCTGCCACAACAATCAAACTATCAAAATTCACATCAAGTGGCACAACAAGGACCATATTATCAATCTACTACGTTGTCTCCCAATTCCTTTCTTGTTAATACCAAATGAGAGAAAATGAAGGCCACTCTCAAAGAACTACAAGAAAATAGCTTTGAATGGGTCTTCAAATTTGAACAACTCTGTCCTTACCCGTTTGACAAGTCCATAATGGCTATGCTTTTTCCCAAACATTTTGAAACACTAAGATTTTATAAATACAATGGGAAAGGAGATCCTCATCATCATGTCAAAGATTTCTTTATGGCTTGTCAAGAAGTGTCGTGATGTGACAAATATCTTCTATGGTTGTTCCCCAAGAGCCTTAGTGGTCCTTCTTTAGAATGAATTTCCAAGTTCTCATTCAACGTTACCACTATCTTCACAGACTTATCTAAGCATTTCATGGCTCAATATCACTATAATATAGATAATAATATCTCTATACTCAACCTATGTCAAGCTAAGAAGAAGGGTGGTGAAAGTCTTCTAGATTACATCCAAAGGTGGAGAGCCCTTGCTAGTCGTCTCCCATGTACAGTGCCAAACACTTAATTGGTCCCTATTTTCATCAGCAATCTCCACTCTAAGCTTGCATACCACATTTGATTGAATTATGCAAGCACTTTTAAAGACATCATGTCTAAAGGGTCATCGATAGAACATGCTTTGATTGACGAGGGGTTCATTAAAATCTACAAGGAGTATTTTGATAAGCCTAATAATGACAAGCAACAGTATTGGAACAAAAAAAAGAATGTTGTCGATGATGGGATCAGTAATTCCAAAACATTGCAAATGATTGTGGCTGCGAAGCCACCACTACCACAATAATCATATGTCAATCCTACTTTGTCCATGCATGTCATTTCACCACCTCAAGCTTATCAAAAATCACAAAGAATAAACACAAAATGCATACGTTAATTAGACCAATACGATCACTCTATCTCAAGCTCCTCCCCGTTAGACATGCTAGAATGGCCCACGACGTTAATTCACACCCGTGGTGAAACCCCTAGATGTAATCTTCAAACATGTGGAGAAACATAAAATAGTTGTGTATCCACAAACACCACCATTTTATGAGTCCAAACCTAAGCCTAACTGGTACAAAGATAATGAATATTGTGCCTATCATCGCATTTAGGATCATGATAAGAACAAGTGTATGAAACTTAAGCACCTGGTTCAAGACCTCTTTGACCAGGGTAAAATCGTTGTTGATCCTACCAGGGGTAAGTCACCTAATGCCAACCTCAGTATGTACAAGAATTCCCTTCATAAGCATCAGGGAGAGGAAAGAACATCCAATGCTAACCAGGGTCATACTACCAATAACATTAATTACAATAATGTACCCTTTGATTATGGTCCTACGATAGGTTGCATTACTCAGGCAGAAGACCATATGATTCATGTCAAAGGATTCAATACTCAATATGTAGTAACCACTGGGAGATCTTGTATGTCCATTCTTGGGGCTCCCATACCTAACGCTAACCCCACTATATCTGTATCTATGCAATACAATATCCTCAAGCATTTAGGGAAAAATTATGCATAGATTTCCATCTCGGATTTGCTAAAAGCCTCAACTACTCATTAGGGGATCCTCACACAAACATTGCAGGAGGTTCATGTGTGTAGAAATATTGATCCTACGCAATTCCAGGCCATGGTTGTGCATTTGTCTTCCACATTCCACCTTAGTTTCACACAGTCTGATGCTATGGTCCTAGATCTTGATGATATCCACTCCTTAAATATTGAAGCTATTGTCAAGTGTTATAAGGTTAAGCGAGTACTAATTGATAACGGTTATACCCCGAACCTATGCACATTGAAATTTGTTACTCAACTGGGGTACACTGTCACAGATATGCATAATCAAGGTATCACCATGAACATTTATGATAATACTGAGAGAAGTTCAGTTGGGATGATCAATCTCCCAATCCAGGTGGTCCTGGTAACACAAAGCACCTTATGCCACATTGTTGATCTTGATTTTCCATTCAATATCCTCCTTGGTTGTCCATGAATCCATGCTACATAGGTCATCCCTTCCACATATCACCAATGCCTTCAATTTCCATTTTAGGGATGTGAAATCACCATCTGTGACGATGCTCGACCTTTCAAGTATTGTTGCGCTCTTGAGGCTTCTCCGACATACTCCCATCATTGCCCTAGTATAAACATCAGATCTTCTCAAACCCCATCATCTTGACCTCGATGCCATCCTTATTTTTGTGAAAGAAAAAACTTCTATTTCATCACCCTTCTCCCAACTCAAGATACATGACGCTAGTTGTCGCGAGTATGCCCTCCAAGGAACTTTAACAATAGGCTCCCTACCTCTACATCCACATGGTAATGGGAAGCCTACCAAGGAGCAAAAAAATAAAGAACTTGTAGCCCGACAGTGTGGCTCCACCACATTCCAATCTCAGGGTGAACTAAACCATGAGGTCATAGAAAGAGATATTAACCAATGGCTCTTCAAGGATGTCTCTGTAGATAATGATGCTCACCTCAGTCAGTTCAAAGAGAAATACTCAACTTCTCATAAATGGGCTACTCAAAAATGGAATTATTAAGGTGGTGGGTTAGGCCAAGAAGAACAAGGAATCTAAAGACCTATTGATATCTCCTAATGTAAATCATCAAGGGCTTGGTTTTGGACCTCCCTCCCATGAAGCCTCGAGTTCGGCAGGCACTTCTAGAAACAATGAAAACGTCTTGCTCGATATCGAAGACATGCTTGAGGAGGTTGTCAAATAAGTGTATGATGATATAGATAGCTCCTTGACCTTTGGCACATCATACCTTTTTGACACATCTATCCTTATAATTGACCTTCCCCTTTTCCACCTTGAACTCATTGATTGGGGCCAAACTATTGCACATCTAGACACATTCAAAAATGATACAAAACTCCTACAATTTTTAGGGGCAACTGAGTGTGCACCGTACTATCATCCTAAGAAGAACATAGTCTACAAGCTGAAACCTCAAGGTTATTTTAGGGAAGAGGGAATCCTTAACGGCAAAAATAAAATGAATTGAAAGATCAAGAGTCTTGTGGTGAAAACATTTCTAAGGTACCTATAGACCACAAAATAGTAAAAATAAAGGGTGTATCTGATGGTAAAAACCTCTCTGAGGCACCAAAAGATGAGTATTATGTTCTTCCCCTCATTGGTGATCATGTTTCTGAAACATCACCAATCCTCATAGATCAGACCACAGAAATAAAGTTGGGCTTATCAGGAAACCTACGCATCACTCATTTTGTTGCCTCTGTATCTGAAGATGAGTTTCAGGTGTTCTTTGATATCCTTCATAAGTGGCCTATCAACTTCGCATGGTCTTATGTAGACATGCCTGGTCTCTACCCTGAGATCGTAGTTCATCATCTAGCAGCTGATCTAAACCTTAAACAAATTAAACAAAAATTGTGTAAGATGCATCCTAGAATAGCACTATTGGTCAAAGTAGAATTGGAAAATCTCTTAGAGGGTAAGTTCATCCGACCAATTGATTACTCTGAGTGGATCTCCAACATAGTACTTGTTTCCAATCTTGATGGTTCCATCAGAGTGTGTACGAATTTTAGGGATATAAATAAAGCATGTCCCAAAGATGATTTTCCACTTCCCAACATCAACATCCTTGTTGATTTAACAACAGGACATGAAATGCTATCTCTCATGGATGGATTCTTAGGATATAACCAGATAAAGATAGAAGAAGGAGATCAACATAAATATTCTTTTACCACCCCATGGGAGACTTTTTGTTATTAGAACATGCCTTTTGGTCTCAAGAATGCAGGAGCCACATATCAACACACCATGACAGTGATTTTTCATGATCTCATGCATAAGATATTAGAAGACTATGTGGATGACATAGTTGGTAAGTCAAAGACAAGAGAAGAACATCCAGCTATCCTACAACAGATATTTGAGCGCTTAGATAAGTTTAAATTGCATCTCAACCCTAAAAAGTGTGTCTTTGGAATTACCTCTGGTAAACTCCTAGGGTTCATAGTATCCAAGTGTGGCATCGAAGTCGATCCTAAAAAGGTCAAAGCAATTCTAGAGATGCCTCCTCCTAGAACATTGATAAATCTACGCATTTTACAAGGAAAGCTATAGTCTATCTGATGCTTCATCGCCCAACTTGTAGATAAATGTCAGCCATTTACACATCTTCTCAGAAAAGGTGCAAAATTTAAATGGAATGTGCAATGCCAACAAGCATTCGATAAGATGAGGAATATCTAGCTAATCCTCCAGTCCTAATGCCTCCCATCCCAGGGTGTCCCTTTCTCTTGTATATCTCAGTTACTCCAATGACTGTAGGAGCACTTCTCGCCAAACATGATGATCAGGGAAAAGAGAGAGAAATTTACTACATCAGTAGAACCTTGGTCAGATATGAGCTCAATTACTCTTCCATGGAAAAAACATGCTTAGTTGTTTTTTTTAAATTTGCAAAAACTCCAACACTATATGTTAAGCCATATAGTTAAAGCTCATCTACAGGATTGATCCACTAAATTACTTGCTATCAAAAACAACTTTAACAGGCCACATGGCTAAGTGGGTCATGTTGCTCAGTGAATTTGATATACAGTACGTAGACAAAAAAGCCATCAAAGGGCAGGTCATTGCCAATCAGTTAGCATATCCACTAGTCACATAATTTCCAATGAGTATGTCTACTCAGTCACAACACAACCCCCCTGGAAACTTTATTTTAATGGTTCCTATACACAAAAGGGAGTGGGGCAGGATTCCTATTTGTCACTCCTCAAGGTGACCTTATCCCTAAATCATGTAGGTTATCTTTCCCATGTACCAACAATATTTTTTAATTTGAAGGCCTGATCACTGGGCTCATGGCAACCATTCAATAGAATATCTTAGATCTCTTGGTCTATGGCCACTCCTAGCTAGTCATCTGGCAAGTGAATGATGAGTATCAAACTAAAGATGACAAGCTCATGCCATACAAAAGAATGGTTGATGAACTTAAGTAAAACTTTTAAAATGTCATATTTGACTAGATTCCTCGATCTCAAAACAAAGCAACCAATGCAATGCCTACTATTTGGTCCCCTCTGCACATTGAACCAGATAGTCCAAGGTACGAGTTCTTAGTTAAGCAAATTTTGTAGCCTGCATTTGAGACATCGCACACAGAAATGGTGTGCAACATTATTGGACCCCAATCACCCTGGTACTATGACATACATACCTACCTCAAAGATGGTACCCTTCTGCCCAACATATCCCATAATGACCATTGTAACTTCATCCATAGTTGTGCCCAATTTACCCTCATAGTAGATAATCTATATTGTCACAGGTACCATGACATCCTTGCTAGATGTTTATATTCGAGTGAAGCTAATCTTGTGATGAAAGAAGAGCATGCCATAACCTATGGTGCTCATACGAGTGGATATGTTCTTTCCAAACAACTCTTAATAGTGGATTACTACTATCCCACCATAGAAAATGATTGTTGTGAATTTGTGAATAAATGTGTGCCATGTCAACAACATAGACACCCGATTGATGTTCTAGCACAGGATTTGTAGCCTATAACAACACCATGGCCTTTCTCTACATGGGGCCTCAACCTTTTTGATAAGACTCATCCTCCTTCCTCGGATGGACACAAGTTTATAATTGTTGCTACAGAGTATTTCACCAAGTGGGTGGAAGCCATTCCCCTCACCCTCACTACTAGTGTCCAGGTGCCCAAGTTTATCCTATACCACATTATTTATCTCTATGGGATTCCCTCCACTATCATCATTGATAATGGAACCCCATTCAAAAACCAACATATGTGTGATCTTTGCTCCACATTTGATATCTAGCACCATTGGTCCACACCATACTACTCCTAAAGGAACGACCAAGCCAAGACAACTAATAAAACATTGCTCTATATCCTAAAGAAATTTTTCAATGAAACTAGTTGTAACTGGCACCTCCATCTCAATCCTGCCCTTTGGACTTATCATACCAGTATCTGGACTCCCACTGGCGCCACCCCATATTCCCTTGTCTATGGTACAGAAGCAGTCTTACCAATTGAGGTTGAATTGCCATTGCTACGCATATCCTTTAAAGAGGTTGTTTATGATGAAGACTATAGAGTGGAAAAATTGACTCAACTTGATCTACTTGATGAATAGTATAAAAAAGCCTATGATCATCTATAAATATATCAAATCCACCTTAAGAGGCAATATCAGAAGAAGGTCCACCCTCGTGAATTTGAAGTAGGAGATTTAGTCCTCAGAGAAAATCCAAGATATCAACAGGTTTGAGAAAAGGATAAAATTTGAAGCTAATTGGCTTAGTCCATATGTGGTCACAACAAAATATGGTTCAGGGGCATATTAGTTATCAACTCCAGAAGGGGAGCCTCTTAATGATCCCCTCAATATCTTGCACCTGAAAAGATTCTATATCAGAAAATACAAAAAAAAAGCAAAAAATGATAAAAATAGTAAAGAAAAATAAATTCATCCTCTAGTGAAAACCACTTCTCATGGCACCTTGGGCATGTACATAGGGTGAAAACTTGGCAATAGGCACCATGTGTAAAGGGCACTTTCCATTATGTTTTAGTTCTTTGCCTTCATCTATCTCTTGATACCCACCCCAATCTGCATCCCTATCACCTCCACCTCTTTTCAATGTGGTATCCCATGTTACCCACATTCCATTGCCTATCTCTCACCTCCATCTACTTTGCCTTGTACTTAGCTTGTATATAGCTTCCTATAAATACCCCTTATGCTTGGTCTTTTGTATATAGTGTCGTGTTAGTCCTGTACATTCTCCATCATCTCTTGTACATCTTGTAACTCGTGTCTTGTACATAGCATTGGTCATGAGTCTCCATCTAGGTTAGATTGTATATATGTGTCCTTAGCTATCATCCTTTTGTGTCGGTCGTGTCCTTCGATATCATATCCTATTGGTTGGTTCTTCAACAATCCTCTTTGAGCATCTTTGTCATCATGATCATATAAGGTCCCTTATGTCAGTAAATTTCTCATCAGTATTTTATCCTGGTGTTTTTTCTAGATATATCGTTCTCACATCAACAACACCCATCATCATTCTGTGCAGGATGTATCCTTCCTTGAGTCAGACACCATCAAATCCTCATCCAATCAATCATTCTTTGATAAAATATATCTGAGACACTTGTGTTGGATTTGACTCTTTTTATCTTTTTTTATCTTTTTAATCTCGTTACATCGTGTTTCCTCTTGGTTGCCACGATCCTTTATATCATGGTGCACTAGGAATAAAAAGGCTTAGGATGTGATCTTGTTGCTTTTGGTTTTTTCTTGGTGTGTCTTTTGGATGTGTTCCTTGTTTTACCCTCATTAGGTCTTGGCTATCTCATGTTACATTGGGGCATGTCTTCTACTTGTGGTTGTTCTAGCACCATTTCCTGTAGGGTCTATGTAACTCTATGTGGTGGTAGAATAACTTGTGTCTCTATTTATATGTGTCAGTCCATGCATTGGTTGTGAAATTCCACCCTAGTTCCTCATACCTTGGTAACTCACATACACTACTAAATCAAAATAAGTGCTCACTACATGACATCTCATTTTGCAGGTTCTCGCGCTCCATGATGTTTCCATCCCCATCTCCACTGCATTGGCATTTTCCCCCCTTCCCTTCTGCCTCTTTCCTCTTGTCTTGTCCGTTGGGGCAATGTTTCTTTCGAGACACTACTTGACCCCTTTTTCCCTATGCACCCTCTCGAGGGGGCATCCTTGGCAATCTATTCGTCCACCTAGGACATTTTATCGCTCCTATTTTCTTCCCTCAAAAGTGTCTTATTGTCTTCACATCGATGCTATTCTAGCACCACCGTGAAGAGGGGCAAAATGTAGATACTTAAATTTGACTGATTAATTCAATCAGATCAAATCTCCTAAGTTGCTTGTATGAATTGAATAATTCCTATTATTTAATTAAAATCAAGTATCCTTTTGGCTAAATTAATTAAATGAAGCCATGTCCCTTAATAAATTAATTAATTAATCTCTTAATTAACTAATCCTCCCTTTTTTCTTCCAATCCCTGGAATTAATTAATCTAATTAATTAATTCCCCCTTTCCAATCCCTTAAATTAATTAATCCAATTAATTAATTCCCCCTTTTTCTTCCCCTTATTTGAATTATATTTTATTCAAATATCCCATTTAGGTCACATGTCTTCTTGCCTAAACTACCCTTCTAACCTAACTCCAATCTAACCTTTTGGTTCTAACTAACCCTATCCTCCCAACCAACCTTATCCTATCCTGTCCTAACCTCCCCTCACATGTGTGTGCACACTCGTAACTCCCTAATTTCCTTAATATTAGGAAAATGTGTCAGACAAGAAGGCTCTTGTCTCCCGCTTTGATAATTCCAATGAGTGGATTATTGACAGTGGTTGTTCTCACCATATGACCGGTGACCGGAGTAAGTTTCTATCTCTGGAAGAGTATGATGGTGGTGTGGTTCGTTTTGGTAATGATGCACCATGTATGATAAAAGGCAGAGGGTCCATCTCTCTGAATGGAAAAAGCAATGCTAACAATGTGTATTGGGTAGAAGGTCTCAGACACAACCTTTTGAGTGTTGCCCAACTGAATGATAATGGACTCACTCTGGAATTTAGAGATGGAGTGTGTAAAATCAAAGGAAAGAATGGTGAACTGATGGCCACCGGTATGAACACCAAAGGTAACCTATTTCAATTGAATGCAAACATCAGTACATGTCTAATGGCTAAGTTTGATGATAGCTGGATATGGTATAGGAGACTCAACCAAGTAAACTTTGATAATATTGTGAAGGCCAGTAAGATCAAGGCAGTTAGAGGATTGCCTATGCTGAGCAAACTGGAGAATCCTTTGTGCAGAGAGTGTCAACTCGGGAAAATGTCTTTCTCAACCTTCAAAGGTAAATCTTTCATTGTAGACAATTTACTTGATCTTGTGCATACTGATTTGTGTGGTACTATGAAAACTAGGAGTGTGCAGGGAGATAGGTATTTTATGATTCTTACTGATGATTGCTCAAGAATGATGTGGGTCACATTCTTGAAGGACAAGTCTGAAGCTTTTGGAAAGTTCAAAGTCTTCAGAACACCAGTTGAAAAAGAAAGCGGTAAAAGGATTAAGTGCCTAAGAACTGATCAAGGAGGAGAATTCACTTCTAGTGAATTCAACAAGTACTATGAAGAGAACAACATCAAGAGGAAATTGTCCACCCCTCGAAATCCACAGCAGAATGGCCTAGCAGAGAGAAACAACCAGACTGTAGTTGAAGCAGCCAGAACAATGCTGATCCAAGGAAAAGTTGCTCACACCTTTTGGAGAGAAGCGGTAAGCACTGCAGTCTACACAATGAACCGGGTACTCATCAAGAAAGGTAAGGATAAAACTCCTTATGAATATTGGAATGGTAAGACACTAGTGGTAAGCTACATTAGAGTGTTTGGTAGAAAATGTTATATCAAGAGGAGTGAACATCAGAGCAAGTTTGATGCAAAATGTGATGAGGGAATATTCCTAGGGTATTCCACAAAGAGAAAAGCTCTCAAATGCTTTAACAATAGGACTCAGAGAATTGCTGAAAGCATCAATGTTAGAGTTGATGAAACCTCTGAGAAACCTGAGGAAACCGGAAGTGAGCAATTAGGAGAGGAACTGGTAGTAACCTTCTGGGAACCGGTTGCAAAACTGCCTAGCACTAGTAATAGTGCTCCTACACCAGTAGATGCTGATGCTGATGAAGATGAGGATGATGAAGGAAAGCAAGAGGAAAAAAATAAGATCATTCCTAGGTATGTAAAGTTGAATCATGATCCAAAGCAGATCATAGGAGACAAGGATGCAGGAATTCTTACAAGAAGAAAGGTCAGAGAAAACTCTTGCATGATCTCTGAATTTGAGCCTAAAACATTCAAAGAGGCACATAAAGGTGAAGACTAGATCAAGGCAATGGAAGAGGAACTTGACCAGATAGAAAAGAATGGTACATGGTCTTTGGTACCCAGACCTGAGCATAAAAATGTCATAGGCACCAAATGGGTTTTCAAAAATAAGCTGAATGAATATGGCACAGTGGTAAGAAACAAAGCCAGACTAGTGTGAAAAGGATATGCTCAAGAAGAAGGAGAAGACTATGGAGAAACCTTTGCTCTAGTAGCTAGATTGGAAGGTGTTTGTATGCTTCTTGCATATGCAGCCTTCAAGGGATTCAAAGTATACCAAATGGATGTGAAATCTACATTCTTGAATGGAATACTAGAAGAGGAGGTGTATATAGAGCAACTAGATGGGTTTTCCCTATCAGAAGACAGTGACATGGTGTGTAGGCTACATAAAGCCTTGTATGGACTAAAGCAGGCACCTAGAGCATGGTATGAATGCTTGCACTCCCATCTTGTGAAGATTGGATTTGAGAGAACAAGTGAAGATAGCAATATCTACCTTAAATCGGAAGGAGATCAGATTCTAATCTGTGAGGTATTTGTTGATGACATAATTTTTGGAGGAGATGACAAGATGAGTCATGATTTTGCAGATGAGATGAAAAAGGAATTTGAGATGTCACTTATAGGGGAGATTAAGTTCTTCATTGGACTACAGATTCAACAAGTGAAAGATGGAATCTTTATCACTTGGTCCAAGTATGTCAAAGAGGTGTTGAAGACCTTTGGCATGGAAGACAGTAAACCGGTTGGTACACTGATGGTAACCAGTTGTAAATTATCAAAACAGGATGACTCGGTGTTGGTAAATGAGAAAGAATACCGATCAATGATTGGTAAATTACACTATGTAGTACATAGCAGACCGGACATTGCACATGCAGTGGGCATTACTACATGGTTCCAGAAAAACCCAAGATAATCCCACTTGGTAGCAGTCAAGTGGATTCTTAGATATCTGAAGGGAACTATTGACTATGGATTATGGTATCCATACAGTAATGATTTCAACCTGGAAGTGTTTACAGTTGCTGATTGGGTTGGTAATGTGGACGATCGGAAGAGCACAACGGGTGGTGCATTCTTTCTTGATGGTAGACTAGTCTCATGGATGAGTAAGAAGCAGAGTTGTATCTCTCAGACTATAATGGAAGCGGAGTATGTTGCAACATTTATGAACTGCACCCAGACAATTTGATGAAGCATGTATTAAATGGCTTCAAAGTTCCTGTATCTGAACAATAAGTATATTTTGTGACAACACAAGTGCAATTAACATCTCCAAGAATCTAGTTTTACATGCTAGAACAAAGCACTTTGAGCTCAAGTATCATTTCTTGAGGGAGAAGGTTCATAACAAAGAGGTTATACTGGAACATGTTTCCAGTAAGGAGCAGTTAGCAGACATATTCACCAAGCCTCTACTGAAGGCTACCTTTACCTATTTGAGAGGTGAATTAGGGGTGCTGCCCCTTCAAGAGGTGATCTAAAGGTGTGTGCTCCACATCAGTCAGGTCTTACATTGATATATCTTTTTCAGGATTGGTGTGTTGAAGGATGCTACTCCTTAGGGGGAGTAGCATAGTCGAACATAGATGTGTATTCCTCCACTTTGGCATTTTTGTCAAAGGGGGAGAAGATGTGAAGCGAAGAAGATATCTTCAGTATTGGGGAGAAGATGTGAAGCAGAAGCAGAAAGATATCTTTGTATATTGCCATCAATGCCAAAGGGGGAGATTGTTGGCATATGTGCAGAGCATGCTGACATGATGATATTGTATGTTGTCATTGATGTCAATATACTGAAGTATGAACTGGTATGTTGTAGTAAGCAAATTGGCAAGAGAACCGGTATGATGATGTAAACCAGTATTTGTGAAAAAGTGAAGCGGTATGTTTGTTCAAGGTGAACCGATATGTTGAAATGAGAACCGGTAAATGGAAGTTTTGTATCGGGGTTTCATTTGGCATGACTATTGGTTGGTAGTCCCCGCTTCAGGGTTTCCGGTTGATGCATTCCAAGATTGTGCGATTCAACCGATGGCATCTTGTGATGAGTCAACATTGTAATGAAAACCATATACATGTTGCCATGTTAGCCTTGTGCGCGTGAAGGATTTCCTTAAGGACCTTGCATGGAGATTGATCCTATCTACCTTGGGAATGTTTGAAGTCTCTATAAACGGTGGAGAGTGCGTGATGAGTTATCAGATTCCTGAAGTGACAAAGAATGAACGTTGGAGAACATCTTGAGATCTGTTCAAGACTGTTGTATTCGATGCAGTGTGGTTAATGATAAGGATTGAATTGACTAGATTGTAAAACCTAAATGTTTAGGGTTTAGGATTTATAATACCAACCTATCTGTTTCCTATAAGGCCAATGATGTTTTTCATTTTGAAGTTGGTGGCAAATGGTATGTGTGTATCCCAGTGAGTGATACCTGATTCTTGCCAGACCGGAGAAGTGTGGTGATACCTACAGAGTGTGGTTGCAGAAGAAAAGGAGCTAAAGTGGATTTGCCTTGGCATTGAGTGTTGTTATCAGATCAGTGTATTACCTATTGACTTCTAACCATTTCAACAGATGGAAAATCCCTTAACCGGGTAGCTTTAACAGGATTTTGTGTAAATCCTTTAATAGGGTGACTCAATTCAATGAGTTCTTCAAATCCTCTTGTGAGGTAACCTTTAACAGGGTTCTAACCTTTAACCGACTATTTAGCCATCCCTTAACCGGGTGATCCCTAGCAGGATCGGTTTCTAGCAAAACCTATTGTAATAGTCTTTAATCGGACTAGGCTCTTAACAAAGCGGACTTCAAAAGAGTTCAAGAATAGCTTTTGGGTATTCATCCCCACTGTAGTTTTTCCCAGTTGGGTTTCCATGTGAAAAATGAGTGTCATGTGTGATGCCTTTCATGTGATGGTTTAGTGTTTTATGTCAAACTGGTAACATATGTTGAACTAACAGTCATTATATTTTTTGATGATAGATTACCTATTTATGCATAAGGGTGAAGTGGAAATGAGGTATTAGATTGTATGGAAAGCTAAGGGTTACCAGTTTATATCTTTCACATTCTCACTGTGTTTTACCAGTAGTAATCTGGTTTAGATTGGTGTTATTGCTTTCCAGTCAAAGTTCAATGTGTGCAGTCAAACCGGTTCAGGAAAAGTGTTTTTGCCTGTATCGATTCACCCCCCCCCCCCTCTCAGTACCGGTTTGGTACTAACTATTCATCATTTATTCATCAGAAGAATTACGTTAGGCCACTACTCAGGCATTACAAAGTGATGAGAAAATAAGGAGGTTCAGAGAAGAGTTGGCAAGAAAAGAACAACAATTTAGAAATAAAACACCACCAGCTCCTACTCAAGGAACTTCAACTTTCTTTGTTATTCCCTGGGAACTCTCTTTGGTTGTTGAAAAATACAAACAAGAAAATACTGAGTTATCACAACTACTTGAAGAAGTAAAAGAGCAAAGGGATAAGGCAACTCAACGAGTAGAACAAGTGACAAAACTTTCATCAGCTCTGTTAGCAACGAGGAAACCCTCTAGTTTATATTCTTTATTTCTCCATGAGAGATTTCTTCGGTGGAAGATTAACCAACTGGTTTTAGGTGGGGAAATAAAGTATGATGATGATGATGATGATTTCCTTGAGGACTATCAAAACCAGATGTGTGAATTTTATTTACACGGTTTTCTTCTAGGATGCTACTATCAATCTTTTTTTAACATTTATGTAGGTGAAATTCAAGTCAGAGCATTTGTCTCTTTATTACAAAATAAAGTAGAGTGGTAAGACAGGTTAAACAAATACAGAGATCAGTAAAATAGGATGGGACTTCCAATCAGAGATGAAATACCAAAATCCTCCACATTCACATCAAAATTCATTTTCATTACCCAGCTTTGGTGCAGGAGCACCTTGGTCACATTGATGCCTTATAAATGATTTTGTAGTGTTTTCCTTTTTTTATGTTGTGTCAAGTTGTAATAAGGTCCTAAGGACCATTTGTAGTCATTTCAAATCAATTTGTAAGGCCTTTGATTCCAATTAAGTTATATAGTCCTATAAGGTCCTGGTTGGGTCAAGCATGGTCAAACCACTCAAAGTGTGTCCAAAATGAGTGGAAATGATGTAATTAGAGTTATATGGTATAGTTTGACATGTCTTAGGGTTATATGTGAATTTTTGAATTAGTTTGTTGAGTAGGTCAAAAAAGTTGTCAAAAGATGTACAAGTTGCTTGACAACTTTTACATCTTATTAGTGCAAGTTTTATGTAGTTTTGTTTTCCAGTGGTCACCCCTTTCAAAAATAAGTTGGGGGCCATTGTAATGGGGATGAGAAGTTTAAATAGCCTTGTTTTGGGTTGAGGCAGGTTCTTGATGTTGAATGTATGAAGATTAGATAAGAATCAATAAAGTTAGAAACTTATTCTCTGTAATTTTCTTGTAACAGTGGTACAAACACGATCAATATGATCTTGTATGATATAATTATGCCTTAAGGCCTATTTTATATTATATCCCTATGAATCACCTTTATTTTGATACCAATTTTGTGAGATTTCATTGAGTATAAAGCATTTTGTGAGCATTTTCCTAAAAATTATTCTGAAACCCTAGTTTCAAAGGTTTGGACAGAGATATGTAGATATCTCGCCATTCCACTAAGATCATAACACCAAATATAGTAGAATGGTAGATGTAGGTGTTCTCAAAAAAAATTCTTCCATTTTTGTAGGGACAAAGCTTCGAGGAAGGTTTGAGGTGTTGAATGCCTAACATCCCCATGTGTTAGGCCTAAGAATGAGGGTTTGAGTGGAACTGTGTTAAAAATGAGTGTTTGGATGCCCAAAAATGATAGAATTGGTGGTTTGGAGACATAGGGAAACTATTGGATCCATCGCTTGAGGATTGGTGTGCATTTGTGAGATACTTGCTTTGGAAAAGATGGCTAATTGGGGCTCTAGTGCAGCAGTAAAACTCCATTTTTGATTGATTTATTACAAAACAAACTATTCCAATTTTTTGATAATATTTATAACTCTAAAAAGGGTATCCAAAAATCATTTCATAGTCTTGATATCTGGTCTATATCAAAAGATATTCATGACAGTCCTAAAAAGGAGGGCTACTAGGATTTTGGGGTGTTTGTGAAGTCACACTATTCCTCTTGCTAGAGACCATATCCAATTATTGGGACATGTTTTTTTGGGTGTTATAATATTTATTGGAAGTCTACCCTTCAATTATTAAACCATTTGAGTGATTTCCCCATGTTGAGTCCTTTTTTCCTAGGTTTAGGAGGCCTAGTTTGTTAGATGAGTTGGCAAAAAGATCTTCCTAAATGTGTATCAGCCTTGGTGATTTGTAAACCTAATTGTAAGTCAGTATAAGCATCTATCCACCTTTGCATCAATCTTTCACAAGTATAACCGACTTAGAGAAGAAATCTCACTGCCAACATAAGAACATTCAGGGATGTGCAAAACCAATTACCCTACCGAGCTCTACAAGCCTCCAAAACCAGATATAATACTATACATGTTCCATTAAGAAGAAGAGAACCCATTTCTCCTACCAAAATCACCTAGATCCTAAATAGAGTAAGGCTGATAATCAGGATCATGGAGGAGCAGGATATACATTGGGTAGGAATAAAGTTTAGACCCTCATTAATCCTCATGCCTGCACCACAATTGAATGCACCAAGTAACTTTGCAGGAGAAAATTTCATATAATGGAAAGATGTTGTGGAATAGCGGAATGGATATGTACCTCCTAGGAGATATCATCAGTATAACTTCAATCAGTTGGACCTAGAATTGTGGATTGAGAGACAAAACAAAGATATACCAGATCAACCATGAGGACATGGTTCAGAATAGGAGGGGGATGAATGATGAGAACTTAATTAAGTTACATTTAATCATACTTTCTACTTAAAACTTGTAATATTTTTTGAAATAATATTCCTAGCGACATACTTAATGCATACATGTTTACTCTTTTCTGCTAATTAGGAAGTATATTAGAAGTAATATTTTGTGACTAAATGTTTCACTTTTTTCTTATTAATGCACATGAATGTCCAGATATTCAAAATAACTATCATTGTGTTATGTTCTATTTTATTGAATGTGTTTGAAGTCAACAAGCAGACAAAGAATTGTGAAGTTCAGTTTAGCCAGCACACAAATGATGATCACTCATGTTCGCTCCAGTTGGAGATATGCCCTCGATCTCCTTTGAGTTTAATTCATCGATTGTTTCTATGATCTTTAGTTTCTATCTAAAGTATTTTATGTAATGATAAATATTCTTCAGTTCAATTTGTAGTTGTTACTCTATTTTAAGCAGATAACCTCATTTTTGAATTTGAATAAAGGATATGTATAAATATCCTTTTTCTTTCTTCAGAAAGCTAGTTAGTAAAATAGTTAGTAAGTTAGCCAGTAGTAGAGTCTTGTACTTTGTAATCCACAAACTTGTTTTACTTCCTTTTGAAAGTACATTTCAATGAAAATTTAAAGTTGATCCAAGAGTAACCATATTTTGGACCCCACCAGAGGAAGAGAAGGGCCCGCTAGACTGAAGGGAGGTGATCCTTGTGTGATTTCATTTTTATTCTTTTTTTGCATATTGATTTCATTACATTCTGTTTAGTTTAATTGTGATGATTTTTTAAGTAAGTAGAAAATTGATTACAAGAGTCATATCTATTCACTTTTATGCAAAAGTACCCTTAATGGCTGGATGAATGTTAAAGAAAAATCCCAGTCTCATAGTTTTGTTTGATTTCACTGAGTAATGCACTTTGTTTTTATAGTAGTTGTTAAGATGATGGACTTGGAATCAAGGCAAGAATGGAGAAATTATTGAAATGACCCATGGAATTTAGTTTATTTCAATGTTTGTTAGAATAGACTTTATTTCTTGTAACTGTAAGATAGATTTTATTTCTTGTAAGCATAAAATAGATTTACCTTGCAGTGCATAATTTAGAATTTAAATTCATAGGAAATTAAAAGTTGTTTTATTTTTTAATAGATAATTCCATGGATAAGTTCTCATCATGCCCTATTCAAACTCTTGGTTTTAGATCTAAAATCTTCTTTAGGATTGTTTAATTCCTTTAACTTAGATTTGCAGAGTATCTTTAGTCTCAAAACTTAGCCGTAGAAGAGAGATCCTGACAGCTCCTGACGGAGCATGACCGAACCTAAGTCATTATTTTATGGTGCAAAACCCCCAATCTTAATCATTTCCTTATAGAAGACAACATTTAGACACACTCAGTTTGATATTGAAAAGAAATTAAATGGTGCAAATTGTGACATCAACTCATTGCCCACCATTAACCATGAATTAGTCGTGTCTTTTTCTCTTTTACTTGTTGTCTTCTTTGGTGGACATGATTAGGGATCACAAGAAAAATGCTAGGCTCTTGGTTTTCCATGAATTTTTAATTTTGTTGGTTATGGAACATACAAAAACCATCTCAGTGTAATAGGAGCCTAAGCACACTAAACCCAACAATAAACATACCAGAATCCACTACCTGGGTATGTCCACTAACTCTGAGGATATTGCCTTGAAGGATGAAGAGGAGTAGGATGTTAATGATTATGAAGGGAGATCGGATTCTAACAAATTGAAGAAAATAACCAAACCCCATATTTCCTGGTTGCTTGGTTCTTCCACTAAAAAATGAGGAAAATGAGTCTGTAGACAAGAATAGAAGTTCTAATAAAAAATCCAAGAAAGGTTCAAGGGTTAAAGGGAAACAAATTGTAAGGGAAAAAATAACATTGAGGAGGAGGACAACCCTAATAAGGAAGCATACCAAGTTGAGATGGAGATGCCTCATGGTAATGAGCATGTTGGTCATACTAAGGAGGATATGTTTGGTCATAACTCTATGGAGAAAATTGAGGATGTCATGGGTCTTGCTAAGAGTGGAGTTAGTGACCAGCTTAGGATTTACTAATGGTTCTTTAATCATATTTCCCTCATTAAGGAGAATATTCAGACCCTTCATAGTAGATTGGATAATATTGTTGGTGGGGGTGAGGTTGGGAAGGATATGGAAGAAAAAATAAAAATGTTGTCCTTGTTAGAGGAGGTGGATACAGATGTAAATGTGATTATAAACAATCATTAGAGAAGAAGTAGTATGTTGAAGGATACTATTAAAAATGTCCACAAGAAACTTCAGACAATGGTGGGTGTTAGCCAATTTTCCCTTCAAAATAATACTGTTAGCCTTCAGATTCTTAATTACAATGTCAAGGAGCTGAAGATTATGGAAAAGGAGAATAAAGGTAAGAGTGTTGGGGCTAGTTTTGGAGTTGTTGGTGATGTCAAGATAGGGGAAGTTGTTGGTAAGGATGCAGGAAAAGATCAGGATAGTAAGTCTACTCCAGAGATGCAGGGTTCGTCTACCAAATTCCAAAGCCATTCCAAACCTACTGAGGATTAGATGAAGGTTATTAAAGAGATGATGAACCTTCAATATCACCTAATTCAAAAGGATCTTCAAGTCACTAAAATCTTGAAATAATTATAGTAGTTGTATCGAGGTTTTGCCCATGTTTTGTTGTCTCTCATTCTAAAGATGTTTTGTTGATGGTGTGCTACTGGTGGCTCGTTGTTTTATGGTTTTATGCAACTTGTTGTTGTTCCAACTTTTGAGGGCCCTTCAAAACCTATTTTACCTTAATAATAATGTAGCGTCGTAAATTGTACGCACTTGCTAAAGCAGTACAATTTCACACCTAGTTTAGCACCCGCCTTGGCACAGTTTGCATTTTGCATTGCATTTCCCCTTTAGCACTTAATTAATTAAATTAATTAGGTCTAAGGTCCTATTTCATCATCCTTCACATCATAAAGTCGGGCCCTTTCATTAAAGTGTGCCCCTTTTCATTTTATTCCTCCAATACATCATCTAATCAAAAACCCTAATTAGGCCTTCTTTTGGACTTGGGGGCTTGATTTCGGGGGTCAATACATCTCAAAATCACCTGTAACTTCGGGATTCTCTCTAAAATCATCATATCTGATGGCCCTGAAAATTTGGTGAAAAGTTGCCAGGACCATGGCGCTCAGAGTGCACACGGTCCCAGACATTTTTCCCAAAATTTTAGGAGCGCGATCCAATCATAAAATAAAGCTTAACCCCAATAAATTGGTGGGATATTCAATCTCTAGGTCGGCCAAAAGTTGGAATTAAGACCTAGGGTTTCATACATAAGAGCTCTCTTTCTTCATTGGAAAGGATCGGAATTTTGTTTTCAGGAACCTCATACGCAGCGAAAGAGCAGATCTTTGAAGACTTCAACAACTCTCAACATTCATCCTCCAAGCATTCATCAAATCCATTCATTCACTTAGGGCTTTGAAGGCATTGAAGAGCAATAAGGGATCACCGACTGAAGATTGGCTTGTACCCCTCCCTTGGGGTTGGGTATGATTTCATGTTGTTTTCATGTCTTTGCGTAAGCCTCATTATGTCACCTACATTCATGCTTTAGATCACTTGACATCTTGATTTGGAGCATTTACATTGTCATTTACAAGCAATTAGGGTTTACTTTCTAGGTTGCTCTAGTTTGCTTACTTGCATTTTAGATCTTGCACACACAATACAACTTGGCTATTCGTGGAGGTGGAAATCACCGAAGCGAGGGTTTGACTAAGGCAAAACCCTATATAGCCGCCCAAACAACTTTTCAGATACAAGTGCAAATTTCGGGATTCAGACAACGCCGCAAGTTGCAGATCTGAAAGAAGCAGACAGAGACTGAACAATACACCAAGTTTCAGAGCAGAAGACCAGGACAGGGGCGCTAGGTGCCCTGGTCCCTGGGACAGGGGCGCTAGGTGCCCTAGTCCTCCTGACAGACAGCAAGTTTTGGCAGTTCCGACAGTTTTCCAGGTTGCAAAGTGGTAGTTTCAAGTGCAGCTTCAGGAACAGAATCAGGACAGTGGCACCCGCGCCCCCGTCCCGAACATTTTCACTCAGATTTTGACTCTGGGTATGCATCTGCATTCTTGTCTTGTCCTTATGTTTGCAGCTTTCCATTGTTTAAGTTCAATTCTGCAATCTTGTTATTAGTTCATACTTGCATTTTAGGGTTAGGAATTGAACTTGCATAATCTTACCTTTCAATTACAACAAAGGAATATAAACCCTAATAGGTAGCCCATGGCTCTCTCTTTCACCAAAAAGAAGTAGCCAATTGTGTGATACCTCTAGGCTCTTTCGTATTCCGTAATGTGTGACAAAAGGTAGGATTAGGACATGTTAGCCTAGTCTCGCTTTTTCCCCCACACATTTTGGTGAACCCGACGTGAATCGAATTATTTCTTTCTCTCGCATTGCATTTGTTAGATCTAGATCTAGATTTAGTGTGTTTCATTTAAGTTTCATTTTCAAAAAAAAAAAAAGAAGAAAAAGGAAAAAGAAAAAAAAAAAAAAAAAAGAGTGTTTCTTTGTTTCTTTGCATTGTGTGTCTAAGTTTTATGCAACTTTTATTTCAAAATGTTAGATTTTTATTTGCAAGATGTTCATATTTATGATGATGTATGCAATTATGTTGATTATGAGTATAGCCAAGATGAATTACATGAAGCTTTAGATGAGTTTTTGAATCCTAAAGAGGCCAAACCTTCATTTTACCAAAAACTCATAAACCTTGTTACTATGCCATTTCGTTGTGATGAGAAAGATAAGTTGAATGATTCCTCTCAAGGGTACATTCCTATCAACTCTTCCACTGAATCTAGTAACATGGTTGTTTTCAATAATCCCCTCTATGAGGAGATGTCTCCTTTTGAATCAAAAGATAAACCTTTTAATAGATATGATCATGCTTTGTTGGATGATGCTCTTGATGACTTTGTGGCTTTATCGAAATCTCTAAACAAGAACAAAACTTCTAAATTAGTTAACATGATAAACCTGAATGAGCATAATAAGCCTCTCTTTGAAGTCCAAAGTGCTTGTCCTTCTACCACCTTTCAAGTTCCTAAATCACCTCTCCTTACTATCCAAGGGGGGTATGATTCCTTCCTTACTCCAAATAAACCTATCATCATTGTGCAAGGAAGAAAACCTATAAGTCCTTATAGTTATGCCAAGCAATTAACTAGAGAGAGTTATCATGCAGTTGCCCATACTTATCATACTAGAAATAATAGGCAGCCTAATCCTCCTCTAGTTACTCCAGTTTCTCTTCCTAATCCTCAACCAATTCTTCCACAAGCTCCACGCATTTCACAAGTTCTTAGTAAGGAATATGATCTCATAGAACAACTTAAAGCTACCCCTGCTAAGATATCCCTTTAGGATTTGATTCAAACTTCTTCTGCTCATCACGGAATGTTACAAGATGCTTTGAAAGATTTGAATGTTCCTCCACCGAATACATCTAGTAATATAGTGTCTTTGGTTAACTCTGTGATGAATCCTAAAGCTCATATTGTGTTTACTCAAGATGAGTTGCCCACTAGTGAAATTCAACATCAATATGATCCCTTGATGATTGTGGTTATCATAAATGATATTGCTATAAGACGAACACTAGTAGATAATGGCTCTGGTCTTAATGTGTGTAGCATTAATCTTTTGCATAAGATGAATGTGGATACGTCTCTAATTGAGCCTGACTCTCATCCTATTCGAGGCTTTGATAATGTGGCTAAAACTTCATTAGGAACTATCACCTTACCCGTCACAGTGGGGCCTGTTACTTTGCCTACTCCTATCCATGTTATGTCGGGAAATCTAACATACAACTTGCATTTAGGGAGACCTTGGATTCATAGTATGCAAGCGGTCCCCTCTACATTGCATAGACAAGTTAAATTTATTTATAATAATAAGACATATACCTTGATAGGTGATACTAATTTCCAAGCTTGTTTACAAACATCTACTTCCAAAGGGGGTTCTTCTAAGCCTTCCTCGTCTAGTGATGACTCTCTAAACAAGATACCTATCGATGAATCCTCGCTCTCTAATGATCAAAATTCTTTGGATGAGTCTGGAGCTCCTAAAGAAGATTCTTCTCGACTTGAATCTACACATAAGAAGGATTTTGATCCTGAGAAGGTTCTCGCAGAAGACGATTGGGGATCTCTTGATTTTAATCCCACCTTTGTAGGTGAATATAAGGTTCCTTCTAGAGAGCTTAAAGCTGAAAAGAAGGAAGAAGCTAAAAATCAATCAACATTACCTGAGCCTATGAGTAATAACTTCGTGGCCGCTTCTCAAACTTCTTCTCCTCACACTTCCAATTCTGAAGGGTTTGATTCTTTGTCTTATGAAAAACCACCTTCTCTTTCTGAAATGGTTGATTGTTATGGTCGTGGTTTTCGTATTCTAGCTAAGCATGGGTATAATGGAAATGGCTGTGGCGCTCACGAACAAGGAATAAAGGTTCCTCTAGAGAATAATCTTTATGATTATTCCTTTGGACTTGGTTATAATCCCTGCAAGCGCACTAAAGCTTCTAGAAGACCATGTATTAGTGTTAATGTTATTTCTACATCTCTACCAATGAGACACCCTGAGTATATTGATGCTTGTGCTTTGGATGTTTTTCCTACCGATGATGCTTTAGCTGAGTTTTTAGGAGCATATGATACTCTTCCTCATTATCATCACAATAGGGGATTCCCTTATTGTTTGAACACTGAAGCCTATTTTGGAAAAGAGACTGATAACGATGAGATTGTGAAAGAATTCCCTCAGTTAAAGGATACTCCTCAACAAAGTAATCTTCTTATAAGCGACACCATTGATGTTAAGATGGATTCTGCCAATGAAGAAAAAGTTATTAAAATTGGAAAATGTCTGGACGAAGAGGAACAAAAACAATATGAAGATTTATTGCGTGAATTCCCTGAGATCTTTACTTGGACATATTCTGACATGCCTGGTATAGATCCTAAGATTGTCACTCATAATATTGTCTTAGTTCCTGATGCTAAGCCTGTGAAACAAAAGATTCAAAAAATGAATCCTAAGGTGGCTTTGCTTGTTAAGGCTGAGATTGAAAAATTATTGGAGGCTGGATTTATCCGCCCTATTGATTATTCCCCATGGATTTCAAATATTATCATTGTGGCTAAATCAGATAATAAAATAAGAATGTGTACTGACTTTCGAGATTTAAATAAAGCTTCTTTGAAAGATGATTTTCCCCTCCCAAACATTGACATGATAGTTGATTCTACAGCAGGACATGCTTTATTATCCTTCATGGATGGTTTTTCAGGATATAATCAAATTTTCATTAATCCTCAAGATCAATTCAAAACTACTTTCACCACTCCTTGGGGTACATTTTGTTGGGTAATGATGCCTTTCGGACTTAAAAATGTCGGTGCAACTTATCAACGAGCGATGACCCTTATCTTTCACGATTACATGCATAAGATTTTAGAAGATTATGTTGATGATGTTTTAGCTAAATCCATTCTCCACATAGATCACATTAAGATCCTTCGTCAAATCTTTGAAAGGATTCGTAAATATCACATGTGCTTGAATCCCCGAAAATGTGTTTTTGGTGTGGATAGTGGAAAACTATTAGGATTCATAGTTTCGCATCGTGGGATTGAGGTGGATATTAAGAAAATAGATGCTATTGTCAACATGCCACCTCCTAGAAATGTGTCTCAACTCAAAAGCTTACAAGGAAAGATTCAAGCTATTCATAGGTTTGTATCTCAACTTGCGGATCGTACTTTTCCTTTTACTCAACTTCTCAAAAAGAATATCACTTTTCAATGGAATGAAGATTGTCAGCAAGCATTTGAAGATTTAAAAGTGTATTTGGCTAATCCTCCTATCCTTCAACCTGTCGAACCTTCTAAACCCTTCCTTCTTTATACAACTGCTTCCTCTCATGCTCTTGCAGCATTATTGGCACAACATGATAAAGATGGTAAGGAGTGTCCGATTTATTATATAAGTTGTACCTTACTCGATTATGAGACCCGATATTCTGCGATAGAAAGACAATGCTTGGCCTTGGTGTTTGCGACTCAGAAATTGAGACATTATCTTTTAAATTCAGAAGTCCACATCATGGTGAAGTTTGATCTGTTGAAGCATCTTTTCTCTAAAACTGATTTATCAGGACGCCTAGCTAAGTGGGTTATGATGTTAACTGAATTTGACCTTAAATTTGTTTCACAAAGAGCAATTAAAGGGCAAGCGTTGACCGATCACCTAGTTGAGGCCCCTTCACCTTTCTCCTTCCCTAACCCTGAGTCTTTTCCTGATGACTTCATTCTTTGTACAGAGAAAGATGAAACTTGGGAGTTATACTTTGATGGCTCTAAGTGTCGTATGGGATCGGGGGCAGGTGTTGTTCTGATTTCTCCTACAGAGAAGTCCATTCCCTTATCTTATCGTCTCAATTTCCTATGTACCAATAACATTGTTGAATATGAGGCTCTTATAGCGGGAATAAAGGCAGCCTTAGCTTTGAATATAAAACACATACATATTTTTGGAGATTCTCAACTAATTATAAGACAAGTAACAGGACTGTATCAAGCAAAACAAGACAAATTATCACAATGTAAAGACCTTGCTATCTCTTTGTTACAAAAATTTGATTCTTACACCATGGAACCTGTTCCTCAAAAAGATAATCGACATGCAGACGCAATGGCATGTGTGGCTTCTTTGGTATCTTTAGAGGACCCTGTGGTTGATCTTAAATTTGTTATTCACAACCTTATTTCTCCGGCTATTGTAGATGATTCTAGCTTGGTGACATGTTGTGACTTTATAGACTCAGATGAATGGTATTCGCATATCGTAAGATACTTGACCGATGGTACCTTTCCTGATTCCACCAATAGGAACACTAGGGCTAGAATTCGCAAGCTGTCCGCTAGATATATCATTCTTTCTAATGTTCTTTACCGAAGGGGTTATAACGGTCTTCTCCTTCGTTGTCTTAACAAATCGGAAATCCCTATTGCTCTTGAAGAGGCGCACTCAGGTGCCTGTGGGGGGCATTTTGGAGGCAAATCCTTGGTTCAAAGGTTGCTCCGTATGGGATATTATTGGCAAACTATGCAGCAGGATTCTTTTTCATTTGTTAAAAAATGTCATCAATGTCAACAACACAATAATTTGATTCATGCTCCTGCCCAAGAACTTCGTTCTCATGTAGCTTCTTGGCCTTTCTCTGCATGGGGGCTGGATCTTATCGGTAAAATCTCTCCTCCTTCATCTCAAGGACATACTTTCATTATAACCGCAACAGATTACTTTACAAAATGGGTAGAAGCTATTCCCCTTCGCTCTACTACTGTTGAAGTGATTTGTCGATTTCTTCTAGAAAACATTATTTCTCGATTTGGGATACCTTCCACTATAATCTCTAATAATGGGACATCATTTAAGAACAAGGATGTGAAGAAATTCCTCGAGAAGTATCATATCAAACATCGATTTTCTACACCATACTATCCTCAATCAAATGGTCAAGCCGAATCATCTAATAAGATAATTGAACAAATTCTTCGTAAAACCGTGAATAAGCATGGTAAGGATTGGAGTACTCAGCTAATCTATGCTCTTTGGGCCTACCGAACGAGTGTACGAATTGCTACCGGAACTACCCCTTATAATCTTGTTTATGGTGCTGATGCTATTATGCCTTTAGAATTAGAGATTCCATCACTTAGAGTTTCCCTCAAAGGTATAGTAGATGATGACGCTTATAGAGAACAAAGACTTCAACAGCTTGAGATGCTTGATGAACAACGTATAAATGCTCTTGAGCATATTCAAGCGTATCACAAAACTCTACAACGAAGCTATAATGATAAGGTTATTCAACATTCCTTCTCAGTGGGTGACTTAGTGCTCTATGAGAATCAGCACAATGTGAATGCCTTACCTGAAGAAAAGGGAAAATTTAGTCCTAATTGGCTTGGACCGTATATCGTTATTGAAGATTATGGATCAGGTGCCTATAAAATAGCGGGTGTAGACGGTACGTCTCTTAAAGACCCTATAAACGCTATGCACTTGTGTAGATACTATGCTTAATTCCTCATTCCTTATCATTCATCTATTTCCTTTCTCACTTCTTCAAAATTGGATAATATGTTAGCATAGCTTTGTTAGAGAAAATGGAATTAAATGGTGTTTTGTTTAATCTATATTGCTTCGTTCCTGACAAGCGTGTTTCTTTACTTTATGGTTTGTCTTGAATTCATTTATGTAAATTGCAAAATATTTACATTTTTTCATTATGTTGGCATATTATACAATATCTTTATGTGTTAAGTTGAATCGTGTCATGTTGTGTTTAAATTCAAATTAAATCACATTAGTTATATGATTCTTAGGCTTAACACATACTTTCTTCCCTATCATCAATGTAGTACTTGATCAAATATTTTAATTAAGTCACACATGTATCAATTTAATCATGGAGCATTGAGAAATCAATCACATGGAAATTAAATTCAGAACATACATGTACATCTACCAAATGTATTAACTTTAATCAAAATATATACATTGTTTTAGACATTAAAGATAACACGTTTGAGACAAAGAAGCATGTATATATATATATATATATATATATATATATATATATATATATATATGTGTGTGTGGATCAATATACAAAGGTAGGTCACTATACATCCAAAATGTGACCTACCCTACATCATAAGATCATCTCCTATCCCTAGGGCTGGTGGCTGGAGAGTGACGACTAGATGCTCCCTCCTGATTTGGCCGTGCAGGTGGACCCATAGGGGTATACCGTGATATAGATCATGAGTGACTCCGAGAGGAACTCCTACGATCCCTATCCATAAGGATCACGCGATACAAGGTAGCCTCGGCCTGAGCTGCTGCTAGATCATGCTATGCCCGCTGAAGGTCCTCTGATAGAGCTCGCTCTCTCTCCCTCCATATCTCTACCTGTACTCAAAATGGGGAAAACAAATCATCATGACGACCGACGTTCCCTTGAGGTCTATAAGCAACCTGTGAGGAACTAGGGATCTGCACCGTCGTAGAAATATCTGTCACTGCTTGCTGGATCAGAGAATGCCACTCCTGCACATTAGCTGTAGCAGTAGAACAGATCATGTATTAGTACGATTTTATATCATCAAAACATCAATCAATCAATATAAACCTACTATACCTGGATCTCCCTCACGCCAGTAGGGATTGTGATATGGTAGCATCTGTGACTGGGAACTACTAGGCTCCCCACGCTCGAATGATCTGTGCGCGATGGGTATAGGTCTCCGTATCGCCTCGTGTTCCCCCTTTTGGGGAATAACGAAAGGATCTAAGGCTATGGTATCATCTCCTGAATGATGGGGGGCTGCATCTGACTCCTCCTCATCATCTCTATCCTCCTCCTCCTCGTCATCCTCAATTTCATCTGCATCCTCGTTCTCCTCATCATCATCTCTATCTGTGTCATCTTCCTCTCCTTCCTCCTCCTCGGCACTAGGCTGATCTCCTATGGGTGGATCAGGCCCTCCTGCCTCCTCATGACCCTCTCCCTCCTCTGGTTCTTCCGATCTGGATCCCTGATCCTCATCTCGGTCTCCATATCTCCATGGACCTGGATGGCCTGTCGGGTGATCTGGTGGAAAGATAGGCCCCGGGTATGTCCTCACAAACCATGAGAGATACCTGCGCTATGCTTCGGGGTCTGCAGCATAATCAGTGACCACATCCTGGTCGGACCCCTCTATATCTGTGATCTCGATATCATCTATTGTGGGTCTCGCTACTGCTCTGGGTCTGGGAAGGACTCGTGAGTGTCGAGTGTAGATGGGTACATCGGCTGGAACACACTGCTCTAGCCCAAACTGCCTCCGTACTCGGTCAAAGTAGAATGGGACTATGATGTGTGGATATCGCCCTCTCAGTAGGCGGTTCCTCTGTAAGCATGCTAACTGTCTCTCCATCCCATCCCATCTGTACATCCGCAAATATGGTCTCCATACAGTCACCTCAGCTGTCAATCTATCAAATGTCACTCTCCAATACAGTAGATCTCCAAATCTCCACTCGCTGGTAACTGGATAAGCAAATACCCTAGGTCGCTCGCTAGCCACACTCATCGGATAGCCGACAGGCCTGGTGCATGTAAAGTGCTCAAATATCCACACCTGCAGAAGTGTGCATGTCATCAAGCTGCAACCCTGTCTGAAAACATACTCCTTGAGGTCGTGATAGAGATGTGCAAGCATACTCTGACCCCAGGCGTATACTATCCTATGTCTCTCCATAGCCCTGATGCACCATGTGAGACCCCCATGCATGTGTGTACCTCGCCCATTAGGGCAGACAGCTAGTGCAATGATGTCTATCATAAGACGTCTCATGAGGGGCACCTCTCCTATAGGATGTAAGAGCCAGCTGACCATGATACGACCTCTCATCTCACTCGGCATGACTCTCCCTATGCAGTATACCTGCTCCCTCTGATGATCCTCTGCTGACCGATCCGTCACATATGTCACGGTAGCTCCTCTGATCGGTAGGCGAAGAATGCGGTACACATCCTCAAGTGTCACCGTCATCTCCACTACTGGAAGCTGGAATGTGCATGTGTCAGGATCCCATCGCTCCATGAGTGCCATCAGCATCGCAGGATGAAATCGAATGGCTGACATAAGAATCATAGACCACAAACCTACTATAGACAATGTATCTCTCTCTGCCTGAGTCAGCTGGGGAATCTGATCTCGCAAACTATGAAGAATCTGCCCCGCCGTGTGCTCTCTCATGTATGGGAGACCCTGCAACACAAAAACATCAATGTAATCAGTAATCAATCATCAAAATCATCTATGCCAAATACGCAAACTGACGAACATTGAAAGTTGACCCCTGCCAAGTCCTGATTGGGACCATGGCGCTCTGAGGGGACCATGGCGCCCTGAAGGGACCATGGCGCCCCACAGGGACCATGGCGCCCCACAGGGACCATGGCGCCCTGAGGGGACCATGGTGCCCTGGTGGGACCATGGCGCCCTGGGTGGGACCCAGGGTCAGATTCCAGGGCCCGCTTTCGATCACAGAAAATTTGAGTCAACAGAAATGCAGAAAGTCAAAGTTCAGTCAACTCACCTCGTCCAGTGGCTCGTCGTCGATCACGGCCTGTCGCATGATCTCAATCCTCGCGGGACGCTCCGGTCGTCGTGAAGGCATGATGATGGCTATGTGGGCTCCGCTGCAACGAACAATACTCAGAATCAACAAAGTGACAAATGCAATAGTCACTTTCAAGGTATATACTTTCATTCCTTTACCTTTACTTTCAAACCCTAATTTTCCCTAAATCACTCATTTCATCATAACTTGAGTTTGGGAGATGCGATTTTCGAACCGTTTGTTGCGTAGGAATTGTATTTTCATTCCCTTACTCTCTTGATGTTCCAAAATGTGCTCTTTGTAGTGAACATCTCTCATCAATAATCATTCACACAATTTGTTGAAAGTAAACATGCTACCCTGTTTCACCTCCCTAATAAGCAAGCCGAAACAGGGGGGGGCATATAGCTACTCACAAATTTCATCACTTTCCTTAGTAAGCATTAGGTGATTTTGCGATCTAACGTGTGTTTTGTAGGGTGCAGTTCCTAACTACGTACTGCAGATACCGCTGGGGGCTTCGTTCGACGGACTTATGGATATATCCTTTTTCAAATAATGTTTACTTTCCTGTACTTTAGCTTGCATATGCACGTAGTACTCATATGATCGCTAAAGTGGGGGCTAAATGTAGCATCGTAAATTGTACGCATTTGCTAAAGCAGTACAATTTCACACCTAGTTTAGCCTTGGCGCAGTTTGCATTTTGCATTGCATTTCCCCTTTAGCACTTAATTAATTAAATTAATTAGGTCTAAGGTCCTATTTCATCATCCTTCACATCATAAAGTCGAGCCCTTTCATTAAAGTGTGCCCCTTTTCATTTTATTCCTCCAATACATCATCTAATCAAAAACCCTAATTAGGCCTTCTTTTGGACTTGGGGGCTTGATTTCGGGGGTCAAAACATCTCGAACTCACCTGTAACTTCGGGATTCTCTCTAAAATCATCATATCTGACGGCCCTGAAAATTTGGTGAAAAGTTGCCAGGACCATGGCGCCCGGAGTGCACACGGTCCCAGACATTTTTCCCAAAATTTTAGGAGCGCGATCCAATCATAAAATAAAGCTTAACCCCAATAAATTGGTGGGATATTCAATCGCTAGGTCGGCCAAAAGTTGGAATTAAGACCTAGGGTTTCATACATAAGAGCTCTCTTTCTTCATTGGAAAGGATCGGAATTTTGTTTTCAGGAACCTCATATGCAGCGAAAGAGCAGATCTTTGAAGACTTCAACAACTCTCAACATTCATCCTCCAAGCATTCATCAAATCCATTCATTCACTTAGGGCTTTGACGGCATTGAAGAGCAATAAGGGATCACCGACTGAAGATTGGCTTGTACCCCTCCCTTGGGGTTGGGTATGATTTCATGTTGTTTTCATGTCTTTGCATAAGCCTCATTATGTCACTTACATTCATGCTTTAGATCACTTGGCATCTTGATTTGGAGCATTTACATTGTCATTTACAAGCAATTAGGGTTTACTTTCTAGGTTGCTCTAGTTTGCTTACTTGCATTTTAGATCTTGCACACACAATACAACTTGGCTATTCGTGGAGGTGGAAATCACCGAAGCGGGGGTTTGACTAAGGCAAAACCCTATATAGCCGCCCAAACACCTTTTCAGATACAAGTGCAGATTTCAGGATTCAGACGACGCCGCAAGTTGCAGATCCGAAAGAAGCAGACAGAGACTGAACAATACACCAAGTTTCAGAGAAGAAGACCAGGACAGGGGCGTGGGGCACCCTGGTCCTGCCAGGACAGGGGCACTAGGCGCCCTGGTCCCTGGGACAGGGGCGCTGGGCGCCCTGGTCCTCCTGACAGATAGCAAGTTTTGGCAGTTCTGACAGTTTTCCAGGTTGCAAGGTGGCAGTTTCAGGTGCAGTTTCAGGAATAGAATCAGGATAGTGGCACCCGCGCCCCTGTCCTGAACATTTTCACTCAAATTTTGACTCCGGGCACGCATCTGCATTCTTGTCTTGTCCTTATGTTTGCAGCTTTCCATTGTTTAAGTTCAATTCTGCAATCTTGTTATTAGTTCATACTTGCATTTTAGGGTTAGGAATTGAACTTGCATAATATTACCTTTCAATTACAACAAAGGAATAGAAACCCTAATAGGTAGCCCGTGGCTCTCTCTTTCACCAAAAAGAAGTAGCCAATTGTGCGATACCTCTAGGCTCTTTCGTATTCCGTAATGTGTGACAAAAGGTAGGATTAGGACATGTTAGCCTAGTCTCGCTTTTTCCCCCACACAAATAAACATAAATTCAGGTTATTTTGCATGGTGTTAGAATAATCTCAGATGCTACAAGATTGACCTGGGACAAAAATATGCTAATACCAAGGTGGACAACAAATTCACATTGTTAGGATTTTGGTGGCATAGACCTTGCAAATCCTATGCCATTTTACATGTTTCCAACATCTCTAGATAGTGTCTCCAAGCACTTAGGGTGTTATTAGAAATTTCTTTGTAATGTGTAATCTCATATATTGTTTGTAATACATTCATAAAGGAGGGTTCCATTAGTAGTGGTAAAGATGATTTGTGAAGGAAAAAATAATTAGCTTTAAAGCTCCACTTACAAGTGGACTACTTCCAAAAGAGGGGATGACTCGCTTCCAAACCTGTGTATTTTGGCATTCCCTGGATTAGGCACTTGAGAATGTGAGTGAAAATACCTTTTGGATGTCTTATTATATTTCTTGAAATTGTTAATAGATAGATAGGTGGTGTTAGATTAGAGAGAAAGAGGAGAATGAAAGTAGATTACAGTGTAA
Source organism: Cryptomeria japonica (assembly GCF_030272615.1). Classification (NCBI taxonomy): domain Eukaryota; kingdom Viridiplantae; phylum Streptophyta; class Pinopsida; order Cupressales; family Cupressaceae; genus Cryptomeria; species Cryptomeria japonica. The sequence continues at coordinate 377,376,019 of NC_081411.1, read as the reverse complement.
TCTTATTTTTCAAAGTTAATACATGCTTGATCTCTCTTCCTAGTGGAATTTTTTTCCCACAAGTGTTTCTCCACGTATATGGACTATGTCATGTAATGTAATAATGGTGTTTAGAAATTTAAATCCATCAAATCTCTTCATGGTGATTCCAAGATTAAGAACAATTTTAGATTTGCATACAAATTTCATATTTATATATTGTAGTAGCCTAATCCTTGTATCTCACCAATTGGTGTCATAGTTTTATGTTAAAAAATTAAATTAGAGATTGAAATTTCTCACAATGTACATGGGTGTAACGATATGCATGAGTATAATGATTCTTTTTAGTGGCAATATTAGCCAATTGACTAATAGTTAAAATTGGGGGTTTAAATTTTGTTTAATAGTGCAAGCTTTAAGGTGACTGTTAACAATTCATTTTTAGTAAAATTTTATTTTAGTCTTGGTTAAATCGCCAAAACATTTATTTTATTAAACTTTTAAACTCAAAAATTTGCCACAATATTCAACACCTAATTAGATCAAATTTGCTTAAATTTTATGTCATAGTGGAAAATGAAATTAATCAGAATTAATATTATATAATTATTGGCCACTTTAGGTTCATATCACCAATTGTTTTTTAATTCAAAACCATCGTTAACTAGGGCGCCAACCCTTTAACATAGCCATAGACTATCCACAACACTTCAACAACAAAAAAACTAGACGAAAGTTCAACATAAAATAACAAGATAAGAATTTAGCAGAATATAAAAATGGCAGGGGCATACCCCGAATCAAAATTTAACAAAAAAACTAGGAACTAAGGGGCCAAATTATGTTCCCATGTCATGTTTATAACCTTCTCCTAGTCCTCAGAGATGAACTTGTAGAGTTCCCTAGTAGCTTGTCTATCCTTCTCATCTTCAACAGTTCTGTCGCGGAGTAGGGAAATTGCTAGTGTTGAACTGTGCAGGACCCGAACGCAGAATTTATTGATACTAACCTATTGTGTCTCTCACATCCAACCTATTGTTTATAAACTGGATTTCCTCTTTCAGTTTCTAAATTTCCTCCTCCAGTTCAGGCTTGTGGATGCAGGGGTTCTGTAGCTCCTCCACCATAGAATCAGTGGGTTCAATGTTCTCATCACCCTTGGGGTCCCCATCCTTGTCTTTTTTCTTCTTTATCTTAATTTTCCTTTATTTACCAACACATTTCGGGGTAATGTTCATGTGTCTTTTGTGCACAACCAAACACAGAATAAAATACCTAAAGGTACCTTATCCTCTCTTGAATAAAGCTTCCCCGAATGTTGAAGATCTCGTAGAAGGATCAGTAAAGACCCACGTTCTAGTGATATCCAAAGTAAATCAGGTGTTCAGGTCATCAAACGTAAGTCCCCTTGTGATTCCAGCAAAATCACATCATACCACAAGATCTTATCCACGCGTAGAGAACCTACAATCAGAACCTTGGAGCATCCAGAGCGAAATTCACATAACCTTCATTTTCTTCCTTGTCATGGCCAAGTTTTGGACTTCTAAGGCATGGTTGGAGTGACCTTGAGGTGTTATAGACTTTGAAAGAAGGTTTGAGGTGATGAAATGGTGAAAATCAAAATGGAAATTTCGCTCCTAACCCTTCCAAAGGGTCTAGAGCGAAATTCTCCATAAACCTCATTTTCTTCCTTGTTTAGACTAAAAGTCTTGTTCCTTGGATAGAGTAGGAGTAAATGGACATGTTCTTGCCTTAGGAAGAGAATGAAAGCATTGAAAAGTGAGGATTTTGTCCAAGATTGGGAATTTTGCTCCTGATCCTTCCAAAGGGTCCAGAGCGAAATTCTCCATAAACCTCATTTTCTTCCTTGTTTAGACCAATATCTTAGTTCCTTGGGAATATTTGGAAGTGGATTAACATGTCTTTTCCTTTTGAAGTGATGGGATGTGAAGGAGTGAAGGATTTTGTCCTAAAACTTGAATTTCGCTCTTGACCCTTCCAAAGGGTCCAGAGCGAAATTCTTGAAAACACCTATTTTCCCCTTGGAGAAGGTCAAATCCTTGGTTTTTATGGAGTGGATGGGAGTGGGGGGATGTTTACTTTCCTTTTGAGGTGGATTGGAGAAAAAAAAATGAAGAAATGAGCTCAAAATGTGAATTTCGCTCCTGACCCTTTTAAAGGGTCCAGAGCGAAATTATCATTCTCTCCTTTTCCTCTCAATTTTGTGTCGAGCCAAGTGTGGATCAGGGTTAATTAAGATTGAAGATGCCCCTAGGAATACCTTTGAATTACTTGTGGCCACCAATGATGAATATTCCAAGCTAGAACTTGTATTTTGCTCCTGACCCTTCCAAAGGGTCCAGAGCGAAATTCTCTAAAGGTCCTGTCCTTGGCCATGATTTAGAGCGAATTTATCCTTTCAAGCCATTTTGAGGTCAAACAAGTGTTGTCTTCATGAGAGGGGGATCCAAAGTTGAGATTCAAAGGAAAGTAAGGTATGAAGAATGAATCTAGGTGAAGGAAAACAAGCAAATCAAGAATTTCGCTCCTGACCCTTCCAAAGGGTCTAGAGCGAAATTCCCCAAATCACCTAATTTGCCCATGACTAAGATTAAGAGATGGATTCCCAGGCCTTGGTGGAGAGAAGACTAGTGTATGCTTTCCTTGGAAGGAATTTTGGAGTAGAGAAATGATAGAATTTGTCCTAGAATGTGAATTTCGCTCCTGACCCTTCCAAAGGGTCCAGAGCGAAATTCTTAAAACCTCTATTTTGCTCCAATTTTGCATCAAACCTAGTGTTGATTGAGATTAAAGGCATCCTTAGACATGATTTTGAGCAAGTTGTGGTCACAAAATGTGATATTTTGTCCTAAAATGCAAATTTCGCTCCTAACCCTTTTAAAGGGTCCAGAGCAAAATTCCTTATAGGTCCTATCCTTGGCCAAGGTCCAAAGCAAAATCCTCTTTTTTGGTCTTTTTGGAGGTCAAATCAATGATGTCTTCAGGAGAAAGCGATTCAAAGGTCAAGGGAAGTTCAAGGCAAGGAGATGATGAAATTTGAGCTAAAATGCAAATTTCGCTCCTGACCCTTCCAAAGGGTCCAAAGCAAAATTCTTATAGGGCTTGTCCCTAGGGAGGATCTTGAGCGAAATTCTTATAGGGCCTGTCCCTAGGGAGGATCTTGAGCGAATTTCATTCTAATGCCTTTTTGTTGATGATCTAAGGTAGAAAATGCTATGTGAGATAAATATATCATGTGTACTTAATCATCTTTTGGTTTGTTTTGCAGGTGGAAGAAAATCAGGCCAGGATAAGGACGACCTATTCTAAGCCCATCACCATCAAGGACGTTCCAGATGCATAAAGGACTCAAGGTGTTTTGAAGCGTTGGAAGACTTCACGTGTTAGAAGAGTTGCAAGCTAGCCTCAAGACCTCATTCTACCACATGAAGAATGACACTTCAAGGCGAGGTATGCTACCAGAGAAAGAACACTTGACAATGAGGAAGCCTCATCAAGCATATGGGAGTCAAGGAGGTACATCATTCATCACATCAAAAGATAGAAAAGAGATCAACCAAGACACAGACGTCAGACAAGGCGGCATCCTAGTCATTTTTCCTCCAGTTGGATTGGTCCACCTCAGCATGTCCAGATTCAATGTACCTGACTCATTGGGGATGGCACAAGCTTCGATATACCTACCCCTGTTTCCTATTGGTCCTCACTCCTGGAATGTAATTTTTTCATTGGCTAAGGAAGTTTGTTATAACACCCTAATTAGGGTTTCTATTCTTTAATCCTCGCCTTTGATTCTAAGTCAATCAGAGCTGTCAATTTGTAAAGGGCTCTCTATATAAAGCCCTGGCTCCTCATTTGTAAGGTATAATAGTTAGAGAATAGTAAGGAGTTAGCAAAAGAGAGATAGTCAATAATTAGTAGCTCAATAGTAGATAGCATTCTAGGATAGACTAGAAAGAGAAGGCAAAGATTATTGTCAGGACATTGCTGCAAAAGACATGTAAACTTCATTGAAGAAATGGTGAATTCTATGTGTTGATTCGACAATTTGCATGGTCTCTATACTTCTCAAATTTAATTTCATGTTATTAGATGAATGGAAGGAATTTGTATGATTGATGGTGAAATTTGTATATCCATACTACTAGCGGTTTGTTGATTGCAATCTTGCCTTGCGTAGTCAACTGGAATCATTCAGCTTAAGCTTAACTTCAATTATCGCTTCTCCATTGATATGCATCAACCTGACGGTGTCTATTCTTGTAGTGGTGATCTGAACATCATAAAGCTTTCCTTAGAAGATCGTACTAACCTTATGGAGATGATCCTAGCATGTCAAAGCAAGACTTAGTTAAAGTTTCATCAAAGGTCATCCATTGCTCCTACATTCTTAGTGTTAGAATTAGATCCTTCTCCAACCCTTATCCTTTTTTCCCTTTTTTAAAAATCAAGGATCAGTAAAGACCCACGTTCCAGTGGTATCCAAAGTAAATCAGACGCTTAGGTCATCAAATGTAAGTCCCCTTGTGATTCCAACAAAATCACATCATACCGCAAGAGCTTATCCACACGTAGAGAACCTACAATCAGAACCTTGGAGCTACTCCGATTGATCCTTCTGCGAGATCTTCAGCATTCGGGGAAGCTTTATTCAAGAGAGGATAAGGTACCTTTAGGTATTTTATTCTTTGTTTGGTTGTGTACAAAAGACACATCAACAGGTACCCACATCATTGTTTAGGGTTTTGAGGTTAGAGGGCAGACCTAACTCCAGACCCTCAAAAAATATTGTCCATGTTCACATTCATCTGGGTTTCCATGACCTGAGAGGAATCAAGTCTTATAAACAGGCTAGGGTCCACCAAACCAATGAAATCCATGTTGGCAGCGGGAATCTCTTCCTTTTTGGAGTCACTATCAATTTTCCTTCTATCGCCCTCATCGGGATCTTCATCAACAACAATGTTAGTGCAAGCTTTAACTAACTTATATGTATAGCCTTTAGAAGCCAGCTTGTGAGATCTTCGTCTACCAATAATTTCATCTATGGGGTCTTCCTCTTTTGACCCTTCGAAACTGGAATTATCAATGATAATTCTCTAGCGTTTCCCATTTTTTCCTTTGCCTTTAGAGCTTGAAGGTTTCTTGTCCAACCCCAAGGAGGGCGAGGGGCAAGAAGGAGAGCTTAATTCAATGATGGTGACAAAAGAAGAAGGCAACACAAGAGAGGCAAAAGCCTCATTAGAAAGTTGGAAGAACATGGGTGGTGTAAAAGTAGAAGTGAACGTCACCAAAGGGTGGGAGGTGGGTAGGGGAGGCTGAACCAACATGATGTTCCTAGGTGGGCATAGGGATAGATGGTAACCATAAAGCCTGTAAATTAAACCCTGGTGGAGGGGAATTGGGGGTTTACCTTCATTTTTGGGGTCGAGGGCATCTTTGATAGAGCTCTCCATAGAATGGAGTAAATAAAAGGGCAAATATAACAAATCATTATTTCTAAAATGGTTCAGAAGAGGCGGGTGATAATAATAAAAAATCTTATGACGACCCTCCAAAGTAAAGCATTTCATGATTAGAAGACATACCACATCCCAGGGGTACTTGAGTTCTTCCCTGTCGAATCCACCTTGGATTTTAACTGAGGTTTCCTTCCCTCTGAAAAATCTGCTCAAACCTTCATTGTTGGTAGTATGACTACTACGTTTCCACCATCTTCCTTCTAGGGAAAGGCCAATAGCCTACCAAATGACTTCCTTTGTCACTTCAAAAGAGATTATGCCCACCATGAATTGCCTGTTATTCCATGAAGACACAAATTGTATGGAGAGTTGTTCATCGTGCCCTTTACGGCATTCCATATAATTTGCCACTCCTCCCTTAGTGCAGTAGTTTCAAATCACAACATCCTTCTTGAAATCCTCTGGATTGTCCGGCTCATAGTGAACCCTATCTCCTCACATCGCGGTCTCCTTAGCACAGATAGCTAGAGTTTTTTCTTTACCTTTGAACATGGACACAAAAGTGATAAAGAAATGCCTTGGGAAAAGAAGATTTTCCTTTCCATATAAGAATAATGTGTTGAGCAATCCTTTAGCAAAATAATTGCCGCAGTAATTCACCAGACTAAGAGAAGCATGCGAAGAGTACCCCCAGCTTGTCGAAGGGACGTTAACAAAAATAATAATTGCCATCTCGAAGTTGGAGCATGAAAAATCATCATTATCCACGCTGTCACCTGTCGAAAAAACTCCAACTTGCCCTTCGTACACACAATCATCCATACAACCCATATAACTCTTTGCACAAGCGGATTACATCATCATGAGAACCAAAAGGCAATGCCAAAAAATGAGTAGAGAATGAGTGTACCGGTTCGTGGCATGGGTACCGGTCCACCTCAGATAGCTGTTGATGCCACTGGGCTAGAGTTTAAACTTTTTTGAATTTGAAAATTCCCTCCTCCACCAATCACTGGCAGGATGGAAGTGAGGGATGGACTCAATGGGTTTCATGCCCATTAGGAATTGCATTATTAAACTCTCCTTCAATAAGGAGTCTGATGTTGGGAGGCAAGGAGTCATATCACCAATTGTTAATCATCACCATTGTTTTTATTTATAATCTAATGGATGGGGTTGTATTCCATGGGTTAAAATGTACTTGCACTCCAAGGCCCATAGAACTTGAAATTATATTTCGATCATTGAAGATTTATAACTTAATGATTGAGGTTAAATTATGAGGGCCAAAATGTAATTGTAGAGCTTCGATTCCCACAAGGCCCACATTAGAAACCAAGTCGTTGGATTGTAAATAAAATCAATGATGGTGAAAAATACTTTGTGGCTAATTTAAAATATTAACAAATTATAGACAAAAGCACTAAACCTTAAGAATTAAACTAGTCAATCGTGCCATGCTCAGTGCCATACTTTTTCATGGAAATTATTATTTTTTAAATAAAAGATTCATCATGATAATTAATGCGTTTGCCTATTTTTTGTCAAAATTTACCAATATTTTTACAAATTTCTAACGACTTTAAATAGTCGTCAATAAAATTATTATTTAAAAATAAAAAATCCAATAAATTCATCTCTATTTTATTTCATAAATTCAATTAATGTATTTTAACTAGTGTGTCACGAGAAGGGTGCTGCCCTCACGAGAAGGGTGCTGCCCTCATGTTCTTCACATGAAAAGTGAAGTTGGTTGGAGAATTATGCTTCACAAGATCTATGGTACCAAAGTCCACAAACCAAGTTATCATTATACTGATTTTAAAATATAACATGAATAAAAAATTGTTTAACAGCATTAGATTATTAATTATTAATTATTAAAATTGGAGTAAGATTTGGTGAAGTGAGGGGAACCGGAAGCCAATAAAGTGGTGGGGACGGAGAAAGTTTCACGCCCTAAGTCAAATGATCTATTCCCACAAACATGTTATGAGGAATTATACCTAGAACCAGGTATTGAATATAACTCATAGATTTTGACCTCTTTGAGTAAAGTTGTACCTTCATTTTTTATTATTATTATCACATTGTAATGGGTCCAAAATAATTCTGGTTTATAGTTTGAAAAGAAAATAAACAACCATTTAACATTTTCAAATAAAATTTAGGTACTTATAAGCATTACAATTTTAGGCTATTAATAAGTTGGGATTGATTATGATGTTGAATTAGGTAATATAATAAAATAGTATAGTATTTGGTTAAAATTTGGTGATGATGTGATAAGATAATATTGTTTATTAGTTTATTATTATTATTATTATTTATGTGTATCGTTCATTTATGTCATTATAGAATTGATTTTCATATTTGTGGATAGAAAAATTGTGTATGTGGATCTAAACTTTATGGAATTTGGAGTCTATTTTCGATTCACCTTGATAATTTTTGCTTTGTATGTGAAGGGGTGATGTCAATAGACATCATTTCAAAGCTTGCTAGACAAGGAATGTTCTCTTTTATTCAAACTTGTACTGTGAATTTAATGTATTGGTGGAAAGGATCTAGACGATAGACAAGTATATAGTGATGTCTAAGATGGTATAAGTTGATGATGTAATTTGATGCTCTAATGTGCTTTCTATGTGATGATGCAAGTTAGAACTAAGAGCTCTTAGATGCTATCTTATGGTTTGAAATAAAATTGGGTTTGTCCTTAAATACAACACCCTAGCCCACAAATTGTCCTCAAGTCAACTCATAATGGAAACTTGTAAAGCCATCTCGAGTCTAACATTTAAATTTAAATTCGTTTCATTTTTGTTCCCATAGATTTAACCTAGATAACAAATGGATAAATTAAAGGTCAAGTTTGGTTTTTGAGGATGCAAGTGGATAGAATTAGGTTTTTTTGCCAACATTTATGTTCAAACACATCACTTGTATACTAGTCATTACATAAAGGACAAACAAGTTAAAGTGGACTTAAAATGAACGATAAAAATGTAAGGCTTGTAATTTGTACTGTTAGATTTCACCCCACTTTGACTTGTATGTCAACCATTATGAAGATGCATGTATATCAAGAATTCAACATGAAAGTGGTATAATTTATTTAAATATGGATATTGATTTGGTCCAATCTCCTTATTTTGAGTGTTGCGTCTTGACATCTATAAAACATAATATTTTCAATGAATAGCATTTGTCGAGCATTTAAGAACAAAAATTAACAAATTGCTCAAAATGTGAATAATGAAAAGTAAATAGAAAAAGAGAAAGGATTTCACTTGTTATAGAAATACGAATTATACCCAAACCATAAGTGAGCAATTTGATTCGATCTATAAGTAAAAAGGATCAAGAGCTAGTCACAATAATGATACTAAATAAAGGAACATTGGTGGGATTATATCCTCCCCTCCAATTGGTTGCATATAAGGGATGCAAGGAATTGAAGGAAATCGGAATATATGATCATGTAAAACCTTTAAAAACTTGAGAATGCAAATATATTATCATGTGAGAACATAGAAAGATGTCCTAAACGAAAGACAAATTATTTAAGCAAGGTGTCTCCCCAATGTTGGCTCCAATAATGTAGGCAACAAATAATAGGATCCACGGTGCTAAATAATATTATGTGAGCATAAGGAAATGTAGGATATTGGAGTAAATGTAAGACGCAATAATATGACAATAACATTATTAAAACATGGAACAAAACAACTGTTGTAAAACAAGTGCCTCCAAGTGTAGAAGTAGATCATAACATAATAAGGAAATGAACAAGAGATTAAAAAAATAATATAAAAAGTGAAATAGAAATGTAAACAAACAAGGAAGAGAGAATATGAGACTCAAAACAAACATGACATAAGCAAAAGGCTAAAAGTAAAAAAAATGAAGTATAAGTTACTAGAAGTATGAGGAAGGAGTACTACAACTTTCATGGCATAAGCGAAAAAAAAGTCAAATTAAAAACATAAAACAATCATGCTATATTTTTGGTCAACATGAAAGGAGCAATTGCTAATTACCCCATCCTCCGTATCATCCCAAATTTATAGGAAACATCATATTATGTAAATAAAAGAAAGAACTGATAATGAAAAGAACCAACAATGAATAACACAACATATGTTCAATGTTCATTGTGTCAACTTGCACCACTAAAGGTGTCCTTACATCATTCACATTCTAACTAAGGGCATGGAAGTACACAATATGAAATTATAGATAAGGATCAATAGAAATATATAAATATAGCAATAAGGTTCAAAGGCTCAATGAATAATTTGGGAATAATATTATTCCCAATAAATCCTTCTCCAAATCACAAATAGTTGTCTCATCATTATATTATAATAATAATAAAATCTTATTTGTATGTAATGTACATCTCTTAATAAATGTGCTTGAAAAATGTGGACATTTTATTAAATTTTTGAACCCAATGTTTTTTTCCTTCTTGGAGGCAGCTCTATATGAACATTTTGTGCTCATTTATTTTGTGATTCTTATTTGGCATCAATGTAGTAGTATCAATCTTTAACAATTTTGTAATAATTATTTACAATACTTTTGTTCTATTCATTTTTGTCGTACATGTGCACTAGGTTGCTCTAAAGATCACTTGAAGGCCTACAAATGTCTAATCTCTTATAGACAAAAAAAGTAAGATGAGAAACTTAAGATTTCTCACATCTTGTATTTTTACAAGTGTCTTAAAATAAGAAGGTGCATAAAAAAGTTTTGATTTTATCATTGTAGGCTCATTATTTCTTACAAATTCTTGTCTTATTCTTAATTTTATTGTCAATATTATTTCTCATAATACTTGTATAAATCATATAAATTATCCTCTTCAAAATGGTGCCTTGTCTTAACAAAAGTATCTAAAGTAAAAATATGGAGAATGCCTTTATGCACGATTAGACATGATAATGTGAAGTCATATAAATAGCAATATTTATCATATTTTGACATTCACAAGTTTTATTTACAAGAGATGACATGTGCCTACAATATTTGTTGTTAATTATTTTTTTTATTTTTAAGACTTATTTTTTATGCTATACCTTATCGACGTCCCCTTCAATAATCATACATATTTTAAATATTGTATTAGTAATTTTTTTGTCATTTTATATTTACAAGGTATGTATAAGATTAGAACATTTTTATCAATTATTTTATTTTAAAATTGATATTAACTTTTATATCAAATGTTGATAATATATTTAATTAATATAAAATGTTATACTAATCACTGTTATCTATTAGAAACATAAACTCTAATGACAAATCAAGAAATGTGACCCAAAATATTGATAAAAATATCTACATAGTCAAACCCAAAAACTTCTAACTATTATCTAATATTCATATATTTAATAATATCATACAATGCCATCTCATTAAAACATATAATCCAACCAAATAAATTAAATTTTAAATCTATTAAAATAGTAAAAACTAATCACTATACACACTTATTTATATGTGAAGAAGCCAAATGAAAATACAAAAGAATAAGGAGTCCAAAAATGGGACTGCACAAAAGGAAATATAAGCAGTCCAACAATGCCATTTTCGCTTTGACCAGCTACCATGCCACTAAATACGTGGAGATAAGTCAACTAATAGGAATCTTAAAAAAAAAAAGGAAAAAAAGAGATAAGTCAACAGACAGGAATCTTAAGAAGATGAAGAAGAGTCATGAATTATAAGTCATAGGAAAATAATGATATTTATCAAATTTAAAAAGGTTTCATATGGATCACATAACACTAAACGATTTTGAAATGCCAAATCTTAGGCTCTTAGGGCCTTTTGAGAACCCAATAATTGTCTACTAGGGAAAGGATCCAGTCGTTGAGCGCGTTCCAATTCTCGTGATAGAAGTTGTTGATTTAGTACCCCCATACTTGGTGATTTAATGTCCAATTTTTGTACAACATTGAACCAATAATTGTGACTTTAAAGTTGTTCTTGCCATGATGAGTACCAATAATTGAATGAAATATACCATTTGTTGTAAAAAGCAACCAATCATGTGATGCCACATTAGCTGCACAAGTATTGGGGCCCCTTTTGCATGCCTATTGGTCTCACTTTTTGGGGGGGTTGTTTTGGACACCTTGGCAAAAAGCATGCTGATGTGGGATCATATGTGATGATGTGGCCTTGAAACCTTAGTTATAAGCAGGCGACTTGCCAAGTAAGCTGCTGTAAAAAACTGGAAGTGATTTGAAATTTCCACATAGGATTTTGAGAAGTGCGAAGTTAGGGTGCACAACTATTGGGTCCTCTCCCCTAAATTGTACTATAAGCTTCAACATTAACATATTGTTTTTGGAATTGTAAAGATCCATGGATGGATACAACTTCAATTTTTTTTACATCTAGTGATAGCTGCTCTCAACCAATGAAGCCACTGGCAGAGGGCGAGAACCAGACACTCACCACCACAAGTTTACTTTTTGCATCTCATAATTTTTTTTCCCTCCTCTCTCTCTCCCCCTTCCCCTCGCTCCCTCTCTCATTCCGTCTCCACCCCCCAACCACTCTCTATGCCCCCCCCACACTCTCTCTTTCAACCAGTGAAGCCACTGGCATCTCTCTCTCTGCCTCTTTCAACCAGTGAAGCCACTGGCAGAGAGCGAAAATCAGACACTGTCACCACCACAAGTTTACTTTTTGCATTTCATAATTTATTCCTCCTCTCTCTCTCCCCCTTCTCCTTGCTCACTCTCTCATTCCCTGTCTCCCTCTCCCTCCACCTCCACCACCCACTCTCTTTACCCCTCCCTCGCTCCCCCTTTCAAACAGTCAAGCCACTGGCATCTCTTTCTCTCTTCTCCTTTCAACTAGTGAAGCTGCTGGTAGAGGGCGAGAATCAGACACTGTCACCACCACAAGTTTACCTTTTGCATTTCATAATTACGTCTTCCTCCTCTCTCTCCCCCTTCCCCTTGCTCCCTCTCTCATTCCCTGTCTTCTTCTCCCTCCATCCTGGCCACCCACTCTCTCTGCCGCTCCGTCCTCCCTGACTCCCTCTTTCTTTCAACCAGTGAAGCCAGTGGCATCTTTCTCTCTCTGCCCCTTTCAACCAGTGAAGACACTGGCAGAGGGCATGAATCAGACACTGTCAGCACAACAAGATTACTTTTTGCATTTCATAATTTCTTCTTCCTCGTCTCTCTCCCCCTCTCCCTCACTCCCTCTCTCATTCCCTGTGTCCCTCTCGCTCCATCCCCACCATCCACTCTCTCTGCCCCTCCATCACTCCCCCTTTCAACCAGTAAAGCCACTGGCATCTCTCTCTATGCCCCTTTCAACCAGTGAAGTCCCTGGCAGTGGGTGAGAATCAGACACTGTCACCACCACAAGTTGGCAGTGGGTGAGAATCAGACACTGTCACCACCACAAGTTTACTTTTTACATTTCATAATTTCTTCTTCCTCCTCTCTCTCCCCCTTCCCCTTGCTCCCTCTCTCATTCCCTATCTCACTCTCCCTCCAACCCCACCACCCACTCTCTCTGCCCCCTAGCTCACTCCCCCTTCCCCTTGCCCTTGCTCCCTCTCTCATCCCCTGTTTCCCTCTCACTCCACTCCCGCCACCCCATCTCTGTGCCCCTCCCTCACTCCCCCTCTCCCCCTCCCTCTGCCCCTCTATCTCTCTATATCTAGAGAAGATAACTATCCCCCTCCCTGTCTATCTAGAGAGAGAAATAAGGAATGAACTCCCATGGCAAATTTATGTTTTTGTAGAATATATGATTCACATTAGGTTGTTGTTTGATGGAAATTATGCAGTACCCTCTGTAAACTGTGATCCTTTGTGTAATTTTGGGCGTGATCTTTGGGATTGCCAGAGGAAAACACTTTAATAAATCTATGGAAACAACTGTGTTATGGCCTCTAATCCTCAATCAGCGTAATCTCGAATTCTCAATTATTCTAATGTCATCTATTTGAATTTTTAGTTATAGATAAATTATGCTATGAATCCATTAAATTTTGTGCTTGTCAACTTAAAAAATCGACCAAAAGATGAATTTTTGACAGTTTGGCATAAAAGAGACTGGAAATTGAGTCAACTAATGAGGATGAAGTTAAGTTACTCTCCAATAATATTCCAACATCTTATCTGTAATGTTTTACAATGTCAAATTTGAATTCCAACATTTTTATACAAAGCTTAATCTGCAGTATGCTTACCCAATGATCTCACCACCTTTCCAGCTTTAGAACCAAATCGGCCAAAAAGCTATTTCGTGGTTCCAAGTAGAAAATCAAAGTTGCTGTTAATTTTCCTCTTTACTGCAACTCAAAAACTGTTACTTTTCCCGTATACTGCAACTCAAAAATCACAGTGGTATATTTTATTTCGAGGCTCTTTTCTCTTTGACCAAGCTTCATGCAAAGCAATGAACACTACACGTTTTTTAAACTTCCTTTCAATTTTTTTACTACCTCTACTGCCTCTGGGTTTAACCACCTATTGCTGCTATTTGACTGCTCCACCCACTCGATGACTTTGTTTAGTAAAGTATGCCTGCTGAAACTGCATCTTGGAGTCCCATTGCAAACTCCTCTAGTTTTCTTTGCATTTTCTGATGACCTAAGATTTTTCCAACCCATATCAAAGGATTTCTCCAAGAATTCTGTAAACCAGTTTTCTGCTTCAACTTTAACCTGCTTTGCTAGATTCATTTGGTGAAGCAGGTCATTATTCCTCCTCAATCCAGGTGCATTGGCAAGCTGCAATTCTGATACTATTGGGTTTTTGCAGTTGAAATTTTGATTTGACAAGTTTGTTGATCTCAATGTGTTTGAATCCGAATTCACATCAGCACATCTTTTGGGAATTTGGTTGTCATTGTTACCTTTACCTCCTATGGATGTCATCATAGAGGCTATCCCACTAGGAGTAAAGGACATGGACTTACCTAATTTCGTTGTACCAGAAGAAGAGACTGAACCCCTAGAGAAGAGACCTCCTTTTGATCTTTTATTTGCATCTTGAGATAGTTTCTTGAGAATGCTTTTAAGTCTTCTCAATGGTGATTCTTCAGCAGCTGAATCATGTTTTAAATCAGATTTAGCAGGGGACTTTTTGAGATTATTTAATAAAGATGTTTCAATTGATGCAGCTGTGGATCCACACTTCTCAAAGTACCCAATTATGTTGTTTCCTTTGATATCTGAAGTCTCACTTCCATGAGGAGGTACAGGTTTATTCCATGTATCCATATTGACAACAAACTGAGATACTTCCTGGTGCAAAGTAATAAACCTTTCAAGAGAAGCCTCGGGATCTTCAGGTTTTGCTGAGGAACAGAGTTCAGCAAGTTCCCTGCAATGGATTCAGAAAGACTTCAGCGATCTCTGCACAAACATTTTTTCAGAAAATAGACATGAAGTGCACAAATATCATTACAATTTACAACCTAAAGATATATATTCCAGATGAAATACAAGTCGACAAAAAGAAACAGTGTTTCAGTATTAAAAAATGGAACTCTTTCAGAAGGTGTCTAGATGCTATCCAGTTTATTTAATAGTTAATACACTCTGTGTTACCCAGAAAACTGTGGCTACATAGGTCTTGCCTCCTAGAGATGTAAATGAAGAAATTAAAGTCTCCTATACAGTCCATGGAGCTCCACACACGTCAAAATAATGCTCAATTTTTAAAATATCCTGGCGTGAAAGGCTTTTTTTTCAATTAAATTATATTACTGCTCTGAATAATTAAATTATTATACATAGCAATAATATCGTTTATAGCCAGAAGTTCAGTATTATCTCTAATACTGGTTGCCTTTCAGTATCAAAATCTGATGCTAGCTGTATTTCATTGGTAATTGACATATGTTTCTATTGCAACGAGGTCTGGCTGAAGGCCCATATAAGAATCATATAGCAACCAATATAAAAATTTCAGAGTCGGGTGCATATTTTAGTTGATACACACCTTACGATCCTAACAATAGTCTCCATAGCAGATGCCTCCTGTAGTGCTTCCATTGCAACCAAATAAGCTTCCTCACGCCTCTGTGAAGCTTCCTGCAGTATTCACTCCATAAGAATTCTGAACAAATAAAAGAAACCCTAGGGTCTAATCTCCACTAATACCCACACCATATTTTCTAGTTGAAACATACAAATTGAAAATAATAAGATAGTCAGAGAGATTGTTCACTTGAAAGTTTGCCTGCAAACCACTCCTCTCTTGACTCTGGGTCACATGTTTAAAACAAATGGACAGATTGACTGTGCCATGGACACGCTGATTGATAGCTTGGCCTATGCAGACAATGGATGCTATCATATAAATGCAGCTAAAATATGAGATGGGTGCCCTCATTTGATGCAATACATAGGCGGTTCTTTGCAGCCACTCATTCCCTCCTACAGTAGTTGTGTTGGCCAGTAAAATATCATAAGAATCTCGCAAAAAGGTTGAGAGGATCAACCAAATAGAGTAAAATGGGGGTGAAAGAAAAGAAACCAAACAAAAACAAAACTTACAGAAGACACTCAGGAACGAGTGGAATAGCATCCAAACAAAATTGATGAACCTAAGATAGTTGAAACATCATAGATCCACAAACCTATTATTGGATGAATTGTTTTGTCCAGTGTTTGCGTTATCTTCTCTAAAATTTGTGATCAGTAAAGTATGGTGAAAGAAAATAAACAAAATAACCAAAATAATCATAGCAAATGAAATAGAAAGCAATCAAGATTGCAACACCATCAGTACTAATCATAAACAAGTTAGATAGTCAAACCATTATACATGGAAAAATCTGCCAAATAAATCCATAAACCAGTCTATCGGATATTTTCTTTGAACTATTAAGCTTTATATCCCTAACCATGCATGTCACAATACATTTTGAGCTATAGGATACTACCCTGGCTACTGGAGACTCTCATTAAGCTGCCATCTTCATTTACCCAATGTTTTCCCTATTATCCTTGAATAGTAAAGCATGAATTTCCTCATTGGGTGAAATTAATCAATTCCTGAATCCCATTTATTTCCCTAAACCCTCCTATCACGCAATTGAAGGTACTGAATCCTACTGTTTGCTATTTCCTTAAATGAAAGAGTTTGATTTGGCATATCGCTAAAATTGAAGCTTCCCCTGCGTCCCAGTAAACCCTAAAATTATTTGTCTAATGCGAATTCCTCTTCATATACTTGTGCCAATATGCAGTAATTAAAACCTTATGAGCCTCAAAAAAAGACCATCGTCATACCTTTCCAATCTCAGCAAGTCTTTCCGGTAGAGAAATGCATGAATTACTCACGGCTATGCTTTCCATGCAATCTGAAGCATCCTTATCAAGCTCACCATTGCTGATCAGTCCTTCGGACTCCTCATGCTGAACGCATCTGCTGACTTGGTCCTGCAACAGGGCAACCAAAACATAAAAACCCACATCAAATTTCTCAAAATCCTACCGACAAAACGAAAACAAGTACTGAATTCGTTCACCCAATGATGAATGTACCTACAGAAGATTCCGAAAAATGGGTTCTCTGTGATTGTGATTCCGGAATTCCCTTCCCGTTCCTGCTTAAAAACTTTGAAAAGCCGCTTACAGCAGAGGTCTTGGCAACCTTGGGGAAAGAAATGGATTTGAAATAATCTTTCCCTGCAGACCCAACCTCATATAATCTCTTGGAAGAAGGCGCCCACAAACTGCGCCTCTGTAACAAACCTTCTCTTTCTCCAGAAATGGGATTGAATTTAAGCGCAGGCTCCGTGGCCATGTCCAGCCGCTTATGGTCATGAAGACTGACAACATCCTGTGGGCTCCCAATCAGGGGGTGCCTGCCCTGAAGCGGCCTAATGCCTGTGAGGATTGGAACAGGAGAACCAGGTTCAAATCTCTCCACATAAATAAACTGTCCCAGCTGGAGCTTATTGCTGAGCACCAGCTCGTTGTGTTCCTCTGCAAGAGAAAGATATGTTGCATGGGTCGAATCCGAAACTTTAACATAAAATCCATGTTTGGGCCAGAGATCGTTTGCTTCCAAATCCACCGGAACAATATCAACGACCTGCAGAAGCGAGGAACGGAATTCACCTGCCGCCTTAACACTGCTGTTCATATGCTCTATGAGCCGCAGAAGCATTCCGCCCTTCAAATTCGCCATGTTCTTTCAATTCCGGCTTTTGAATCCAGCCTCCCGCCTTTTGTTATCAACAGCAATAGAGCCCAATTCAGCTCTCTGTAATTTGATATGACATTAGATTTCCTATGTCATTTACCAAGCCTTAATTTAATTGAGCAGAAGTATGTACTAATTCTGTGGAATTGGATTTCCCGACAGTCTTTGCATGACGGCAAGGGATCTTGCTCGGTATTCGTTTTTCGGTGGTGGCCCACGCGCTCTTTCTATAAAGTTAGAAACAAATATTTTATTTGTGCTTTTTTTTCACTTATATTTTAATCGAATCGACAGGTCCAAGAATGATATAGTGCGTGTTCTCGACTTTCAATTGGGTATTGCCTAACTAAACGAGTTAAAGCTATATTATCGCTGACATATTCAAAACTTTTGGACTTCGGCCAGGTGTGTTTTAGCTTTCTTCCTTAACAGAATTTATTAAGCCAATGGCTAAAATTTGATGGTTATATAATTGTGTTTAAGTTTTTATTTTTAAATGTAATGATTTAGTCAAGGGATTTTTGGTCTATTAGAGAAGTTGAATGATTCTAAATGAGCCCACCAAAGATCAAGTCTTGTTAAGTGCAAGGTTTCGACATCATAAGAGAGGAGGTCGGGATTGTGCCCTGGGTGAATTCAGTAGAATAGATGCTCCTCAATCCTTGGCTCTTAGTCGAAGAGTTTTCAAGCTATTGGCTCGTGCCTCCATATCGGATGGCTAAAACTACTTTGTGAAGACCTTTGTTGGGCTGCCATACTCACAAGGTTTGAACCTCCACACACACACACTTACATCGTTAATAGGTGCAAGAATTTTGTCGATAGGAAAATGGACAGGGTTTAGAGGAAAAATATTACTAACCACTGTAAAAAATAACAAATAATTAATGAATATTAAATATAAATCTTCTCATACATTAATAAATTATCTCAATGTTGAACATAAGTGATTTTGTGATCCATCATTTTTTCTCCTCTAACTCTCTATTATCCTATGATAGATCCCATATAATAATCCAAAATATTGACGCAAAATAAAATGTATAATTGAATTCAACTACATGTATTCTATAATTAGTCGATAGGCTTCCCCTGTGAGAAAGCATGTGATCGAGAAAAGTTGTCTCATGTCAAAAAAGTCATTTCACGTCAAAAACAAGTCTCACTCACTAAAAACAAGTTCTTGGTTACCATTAAACTGCAAGGTAATTTGTTGGTTTTTAGTTGCCATCAATTGAAATTGGATCTCCGAATCAAATTGGATTTCCTTATTCACAAGTGATCATAAATTTTAACTCTAACCAATAATTTCATTCAAATAGCTGCAAAAATCTTATTAATCCTATAAACCAACACCAATCTCTCTATAACCGAAGATTAATTAGATTTTTGCAGTTGTTTGAATGAAATTATTGGTTGCGAGTTGATATTTATGATCACTTATGAATAAGGAAATCCAATTTGATTCGGATATCCAATTTCAATTGATGGCAACTATAAACTAACAAATTACCTTGCAGTTTAATGGTAACCAAGAACCTATTTTTAGTGAGTGAGACTTGTTTTTGACGTGAGATGACTTCTTCGACGTGAGACAACTTTTTCGATCACAAGCTTTCTCACACGGGAAGCCTATCGACCAATTATTGAATACATGTAGTTGAATTCAATTATACATTTTATTTTGCATCAGTATTTTGGATCATTATATGGGATCTATCGTAGGATAATAGAGATTTAGAGGAGAAAAAAATGATAGATCACAAAATTACTTGTGTTCAACATTTGGGATAATTTAATAATGTATGAGAAGATTTATATTTAATATTCATTAATTATTTGCTATTTTTTATAATTATCATTTTAATTATAGTATGTCTTATATGTTTGATAATAAAGGAATATATTTATGGTATGATTTTGTTTGGGATTATCTCATATGATATTTAGTAAGAATTATTTGTAATTGTTTCATTGCTTAGAAAATATTGTTTTAGCAAAATTAGTTATTAATTTGCTAACCCACAATCAATTAGTTCAAATTAATGGTTGTGATAATGTATTTAGGGACATCTCCTAAATCATTTTAAACTATTCTTAAACTAGTTCAAGAATAACATAACAACATTTGATTCAAGAACATTTTGAAAGCTAGACTTACACATTCATGCATTACCTTAATCTACTAATGTATTAGTTATACTAGATTATGCATTTGAATAGTCTACTTGGCAATATGTAAACTCTTTTCTTTAATAGGGCCTTAAACTACCATCACGATAAGCTTCATGTTATGAAGAATTATCAAACTCAAAATATAGGCACAAAAGTGAAGATATTTACATGTTTAAGAGGATTGTACTAGTAGAAGACCTAGTCATACCATTTAGACAAGATCAAACAATAGAGTTGAATCCAAACTTTACAATGTAACCTAATTTAAAATATTAAAAAAAATTATCCAGATTTTAGTTTCAAATCTTTTATCATAATAAACTTAAGCCTCCACCTAGTCAAATCAAATGAATGCCTAATCTTTCTTCAATTAAAATAGATATTTTCTAGACCTAATTAGTTATTATGATATATTTATGTAGGAGAAATGAGCACTTGTTTTCCATTCAATTTTAAACACAAATAAAAGTAAATTTTTGAAAGTTCAAATATATGCTCCTCTCATAAAGTAATGATTCATTGTTCTTACACTTTATTATGAAAAATAAAATTCTTTTAGATTTAGGCTTTAGAACAAATGAATAGTATTGGAATAGATGGTACGTGTTATCACCTCTTTTGTGCTAGCAAAGACTATTTGGTTAGGAATGGTTTGAGATTCTCAACTTTAATGTGGTGGAACAAAGTAGTTTAATTAGATCATAAACTACTTTCTCCTATCAAATAATTAAGAGGAAAATGCATCTTAAAGAAAGATGTATTGAATATGAAACCTTTCTTAAATGAATTAGGAGAATTATCATAGTATTAAAATTGAATTCAACCTATCTAATGTTCAATTAAAAAAATATATTTTTCAATTTTATATTCTTTCTTATCTACAAATTAAGCTTTTTATTCACGTGAGATGTAATTTTTTAAAGATTAATGAAAATCTATTGGGTGCAGCATCACCCATTTCCCAACTTGAGAATTGTATACATGTAGCCATTTCATTTACTATTTATGAGAAATTAAATGCTAAATGGAGATGCTTATTCTTTTCCATCAAATGGTTTAATCATATCAAATTTTTTTGAAATTAAATGTTGTTGCACAAACGTAATTCCTAGCTTGTAAATTTATCCATTTTTTACTACCTATTAGTGATCACCTTTGCTTCTTTCAATTGTGTTGTCTATTTTGCTAAAAAGAAACCACTAACATTTATTTAGATTTTGTAGTCATTCCTAGTCCTTATGACAATCCATCTCCCTTTTGAGCTACAAATTGCTTACCCCATGAAACTTATCTAAAAGTCTACATTGGTAAGGTTCAACATTTAATGTCATGTCATCTTTGGATCATGATGTTAAACAAAAAAATTTCTCATATGTAAGCAAAAATCTTTAGCATTGTTTTCCAACAACATCATACCTCTTTTATCTAACTTTTTGTTAGGTTTTGAATCTTGCTAATTTTTTGAATGATACCTTACAAGCTAGCACAGACATCAAGAAATAGATGGATGACATTTTAAATCAATTGAGTGTCATCTCGGAAAAAAAAAGATAATTTGATCAAGAGAATTGAAAAAAAAATAGGATTCTGATCTTTATTTGTCTCTAGACAAATCTCATCACATTGTCCAAACTAAACCATATACTTAGTCTATTTTATGTTACACTAATTCAATTTCGAAATTAGATATTAGATGTTTTTATATAATTCTATTAAATTATGATGTTATTTCTATTCAAAGTATCTTAATATTTAAACATTTTTATAAAATTTATAAATAATTTATTATATTAATTATATTATTTTGACAATCTAACTTTTTATTAAATAAAATATTAATAATAATCTACATATTTATTATTTAAAACTATACCCTTATTATTTATTAACACCATAAAAAAATCATATGGTCATATTTATCTATCAAATAGGTATCATTTTACTCTAACCATTTAAAAAAGACATCTCAAAATAGCAACATGATCATAATAATGATAGTGAGCTTTTTATTTCTTTAAGTTCCAACAAGAATTAGTTAGAGCTTACCACTTTCAAAAGACATCTCTAGACAACGACCTTTGTGATAATGGGGACGATGCTTCCATCCCACCATATAAAGTTAACATTCATAATTGAAATAAGTGAGAACCATTTAACACAGTTCTAAGGTAGTTATGACATCAAAATGTAATGGAGTATTTAGGACCATAGTTGAAATCTAGAAATAGTAATAAATCATGAAATCCATTTATTTATTTTTTCCTTTTAAACTTCACTCTAGTCCCTTAATTCTAGTGAATCAAACCGCTTTAATTATGTTTGCATTGACATGTTAGCAACCACAAACAAGTACAAAAATAATGTTAGCTTACAGGTGGGTGAGTATATAAATTACAAAAGACACTTTCTTTTTTTATAAATTAAGAAAGAAGTACAGGCGGGTGAGTATATAAATTACAAAAGACGCTTTCTTTTTTTATAAATTAAGAAAGAAGTACATAGTAAGTTATATTATAGATTATGTTTATTTTAAGGAAGAAAGGTATTTTGAATGGTTATGGGATATATATTGATGTGTTTTTTGAATTTTGATACATAAATTTACAGTTTGGAAGGGGAAAAGTGGTTTCTAAGTTTTGTATGTTTGGTCAAAATATGCATGATTTACAAAAGGTGTATTTGATTTTGTTTCTTAAGAGGTTCTTAATTTTCAAAAAAATAATTTGTATATTTGTTGTGCATATCAATAGTTTTGTGTTGGTATAGTATTATATATATATATAGAGCTCAATATAGTAATTAAATAACAATGTTTAAAAATATTTAGTAATATTATAATTTTTAAAATTCCATAGGATGCTCTTATACCTTATGTTTTTAGCCAACTTCTATTAGAATGATTTTATGTAATGACAAGTTTATATGTGACATATTTTTGGGTGAAATCTCATGACACGATCACCTCCAAGTCTCATTAGCATAGTTTATCTCTAGAAAATTTGGCATGATTCTCAAAATTTAAGGTTTAAAAGGGGAAAGTGGTCTTCAAAGTTTTGTATATTTGGTCAAGATATGTGTGATTTACAAAAATATTTGAATTTGCTTTTTCAAGGGGCTCCTAATTTTCAAAACAATAATTTGTTTATTTAATGTGCATTTCAATGGTTTTGTCTTGGTATAGTTTTCAAAAATTATATTTTTAATGTGAGATTGAGATAAGGTTCAATATAGTAATTGAATAATAACATTTATAAATATTTGTTAGTATTGATTTTTAAAAAATTGTATAGCATGCTCTTATACCTTATGTTTTTAGTCAACTTCTCTTTAAAAAAATTAAGATAATGACAAGTTTATAAGTGACATAGTTTTGGGTGAATATTTATCTCATGATATAATCACCTCCATGTTTCTTTAGCATGGTTTATCTCTATTAAATTTAGCATGATTCTTAAAATTTATCATTTGTTACCTCAAGTCAAATCCACGAGTGCAAAAGGGATCCAAATCATCTGTAGAGTTGTCAACATCAAATTCTAAAATTCAAAATGAGTCCAAGTCAACGTATTTCACTAGTCATTGTGTTGTTTATCTAGCATATCTTTTTTAACATTTCTATGCTATATCGTATTTAAAAACATTCACTCATTCATTTTTAAATCATTGAAAAACAAGTAACACTTACAAATATTTAAAAAAATAATTAAGAGCATTAAATGATAGCATAGTAGCAACAATTTTAGAGCATTTACATCAACATATGTTTTTCTAAATCCATTGTGTGATTGTATGATTTTATGAGCCTGGTTTAATAGCATCTAATAAATCTATCATGGGTTTGACTAAGGAGAACATAACCATTACAAGTCAACAAACTCTTCAAATGTGTTTATAAATATTATCAATTCCTTACATAGATTTAAACAACAAGAAACCAAGGTAAATAAATTTTAGAAGTTTGCATATTCCCAATATAGATATAGAAGGATTAAGACAAATTCATGTGCTAGAGCGATTTTACACTTAAAAGACAAGTTTCATAGTAGTGGGTCTACTAGATCAATAGAACAATCAATTTTGAGTTTCAACTAATTGTCTCATCAAATTTTAAAAATTCGATAATTAGATAAATCATCCTTAACATTATATCTCCATAACTAATTATGGAACTACTTATTACATTAAAATTATTGAATCCCGCAATTAGTTTTAGTTATTGTAATCATGAACATTACTTCTTTTATCTAAATAATTTATTTAATTATTAATGAAGAGATTATTCATTCATTTCTCTACAAGTTTGGAGTAACTCATAAAAAATAACATCAAGCTTATAAATTAAATAAACTTCAAAAAAAATTTATAGAAAAATTTTAAAAAATATTCAAAAATAAATTTAGTAGGAAATGGTAGTTTTATGTTATTGATTAAGCAAATAAGATATATTTAATTGTTATGGTATATATATTGATGTGTTTTTAAATTTTGATATACTAATTTTTGGAATAATTTTTTCTTTTTGAAAAGTGAAAAATTGGATATTGAAGATTTGTATTTTTAATTAAGCTTTATGTGGTTTATCAATTATTTATGTCAATTTTGTTTTAGGGAATCCTACTTTTCGAAATCTGAATTCATATTTGTTTATTTAGTATACATGTCAATGGTTTTGTATTTATATAATATGTAAAAATTAATTTTCAATGTTTATAATTCGAAGTGAATCTTAATGATTTAAAATTAGACCTTGTGCATAAAAAAAATTTAGGTTCTATCCCAATCTTTAACTAATATAAACTACTTAATTATTTTTTAAAATATAAAAGAGGTGGGGGAAAATAAAATGAGAAATAAATAATAATATGGGCACAAAGAGAGAATTTGACAAAAGAAAAATTATAATTATAATTTGATAATGTTTGTACACACGAATAACTCATTAAATTCAATTTGAAAACAAATGAAAATTAATTTTACAATATTTTCATTACAATTAAAATTTGAAAATTTACATTAATAAATTTGACATATATTAATAAGCAATTACAAAAAAGAATATCATAGTGGCAAGACACAAGCATATTTTTGAGTTTAAAAGGAGCACTTTTTCATTTTTATTTCCACCATGCTCTTAATTTCTATTTTCAATTAGGTCATGTAGATGTTTTTGATATTAAAAG
Organism: Cryptomeria japonica; assembly: GCF_030272615.1. Classification (NCBI taxonomy): domain Eukaryota; kingdom Viridiplantae; phylum Streptophyta; class Pinopsida; order Cupressales; family Cupressaceae; genus Cryptomeria; species Cryptomeria japonica. The sequence continues at coordinate 377,350,993 of NC_081411.1, read as the reverse complement.
CAGCCAAAACTAGGGCGCTGACCCATATACAGTCATGATAACAATAGACAAGCAACTATTAGTAGAGAAACAACAAAGTCACAACCTTTTAAACTTTCCTCTATCAAAAAATTTAAACATACTATGCATATTAATAGAATATATAAAAGTCTTTGTTAAAATATGCCATGTAGGGCAAAAGATAACTACGTCCAGGATTGACTAGCAACCATAACTATAAGTCGTAAGGCCATGAGGGTCAATCAAAAAATAAAAAAACCAACCCATAGCAAACAAAATTACTTCTTTTTGCCATGGCTCCTCTTGGGAAGGAGCTTCCTAGCCCACTCTTTGGTGACGAATATCAAGAGGTCTTTGTAGTCCTCTTCCTCCTTTATTTTTCCTTTGTGGGTGTTTTCCTGCAAGAGACAAAGAGTAGTCGCAGAGTTGTGCATGACATTCAACGCGAACCTGGAGACATCATGTAGCTTATTCTCAATGACATCTACTCTGCTAGCAATTTCCTGCAATTTCTCGTTCATGTCATCCACTTTCTTCTCCAAATCCAACAGCTTGCCCTTCGCTTCCTCCACCACCACCATTTTTTCAAACCTGAGGGTAGGGGACGAAGAGTTGGCCCGAGATTTGGGTCCAACATCTGGGTTCATAGAATTTTTTGGGCTCTTAGAGACATGAGTGGAGCTCGCAGAATGAGGGGTTGAGGTGGAATGAGACAGGGCCGCATTACCAAAGGGGTTGGTATCCCCTGTATCATGGGATGAGGAGGGGTCTTGCAAGGGTTTCTCTTGGGGTTTGGACACTAGTCTCATAAAGTGATGGGGAGTGTTAGCTTCATTAGTAATCTCCACATCAGAGTCAATTTGTTAGATTCTCACTTTCTTGGATTCGAAGGGTTTTAAGCCCTCCGAGTGGCAAGAACGTTTTTTATTTTTCTTGCTAGAGGAGCCAGGTTCAAGCAAGAGAGAAGGGCTTATGTCAAGGTTGGCAGCGGCCATGGTCGGAGACTGGTATTCAAGGCTTATGTAGATGTTGATAACTTTAGGGAAAGGATGTTTGGAAAAAAAAATATTAGAATTGATGACAAAGCAAAGCAAATAGTTTGTAATGGGATTGTTTAACCTGCAACTTTCCAATCATTTGTTAAATGTCTAGAATTAGTTATGGAAGGTAGGAAGCATTACTTGGCCTCTTCACGAATGATTATTTCTCTTGATAGTAGAGTTTTAGAAAATCTTTTGGTTGACGCAATTATAAAATGTTATGAGATTCCTACTCACCTTATAATAGTAAATGTAACCAATGATGGAGCTAAGAAGAAATATGAGCAAGAATTTGAATATCTTGCACCTTTGAATTGAGTGGAGGTCAAAAGTAAAATTATTTGTTCCTCATTGAGCTTTAAAAGGTATCACATTATTTAAATCTTAAAGTAGTAAAAAAATAACAATTAGTCACTTTAGATTTTTTTCTTCTACTACATGGGGCCACATTCCTACGAATAAATGTTATGCAATGGACTTGTAGAGTAGGATTTACAAATTTACATGTTATCTAAAAGGTGTCAAGTGTTATTGGTTGCTACCCACTACTACACATTAAATTTTCATTGAGAGGACTTATTTTGAGGGATATTTGAGTTCCACTCTAGTCACTTCCCCATCTCCTTCCACATTCACATTAGATTCACTTGGGCTAGATGATAGATATTTTGATGGTTTAGATCCCCTTAGTAGATTCCTAATAATGACGAACATTCCTCATCCACTTTAAATACAAAGAGTGAAGATGAGGATTCACCTCCTTCTTCTCATAGTCATCATTTAGAGGTTCATGATTCTCTTCTAGATTCTTCAACTTTAGGTCCAAATTAATATTGAAAGATATTACTTGATATAGCTGACTAGGTTGAGAATCTATTAGAGACTAGTTAAACATGTTCATAGTTTGAGAAGTCTACACATGTCTTCATTATTATTACCTCCTATCTATAATCATTTTAGAAGATATCTAGCATTCCTCAGTGGGATGTTGCTATTCAAATAACAATAGTTCCTTAATTAGGAACTACTCTTGGTATTTTGTCTCCTTCATAACTAGGTTGTGAGGAGAATGGTGTCTCAACATTGCTATTACATAAGGTTATTCTTTATAGCAAGTTTATATTTTAGGACAGATTGGTCTAATTTTTTCCCAAAGCTATGATTTGGCTAAATAAGCATGCCAATAAATTTTTGTTGCAAGACCATGTTTGGATATTTATTAAAGTTTCCATTTTTGAAAGTTTTAAAGCCCATTTTGAAGGCCTTATAGGCATTTTTTGGGCCTAAAAGTAGTAATAATGGGCATAGGTGGTTATTACTTGATAGAGCACTTCATGATTTTTTTGGTGCTTCAAATAGTTCATCAATCAGGCTCCCAAATCAAAAGTAATGTCTTTCAAAAGTTGGGTCTCCTAAAATGGGAAAGATAAAAATGACTTGTTCACATAAATGAGTTGTAAAGGGGAGTTACATGTGTTGGTGTGTGTTTTTGACACATCAAAGGGCATATTATATTGGAGATAAGTTGGGCATCATTTTTTGGGTGGTATTAGCTTATGCTTTTGTAATACCATTTAATTGGTCCATATATCAAGTATCTCCTATATATTAGATGCATGAGATGGAGGTTATGTGTAAGAGTCTAATAATTATTGAGTTACTTATGAATCCTTGGTTGGTGACACTCCTATGAGACAGTTCATTTGTAAGCATATTTTAATATATTTTAGATTTCTAAATAATATATTGGTGGATTTTGGAGTGTGGGGTTTTAATCCAAAAAGGGTTTTTCCCATGTAAACCACTGTATTGTGGTATCATGCTATTTATGTTTATTTCTATTAAGTTTTTGTAACTATTGTAAAGATCTAAATAGTTTTTGCATTGAATGTGTTTCACTACCTTAACTTCCTTTCAAGATGTATTAGAGCTTGACCACCTTTGGTTTCGATTATGGGTTGTAGGGTTTTTTTTGTAACTATTCTAGATTTGAGTGGGAGTTTGTGCAAAGATAATTTGTCATGTTGTTGTAGGAATTTTTTAGATCACAAGTTCATCAAGAAGATTTTTTTTGGAAATAGCACTGAAATATGGAAGTTGAAGATGAAGGATCTATTAATAGATTGAGATCTATCGGATGTTAATGATAAAAATGTTTTCGGACATATAGATCCTATTTTGGTTTCTCAATATGAAGTTATAAACTATAAATCTAAGGGTCTAATTATATTGTGCTTGGTAGACTCTATTTTAATGAATTTCCATGAAGAGTCATGTACAAATAAGCTAAGGAAGAAACTTGGTGAGATGTATCGAGCCAAATCTTTAGTGAACAATATTTTCTTTAAGAAGAAATTTTTATATTCCTTGAGAATGGAAGAGGGAAAATGAATTACAAACCACCTAGAAGCATTACATACTCCCCCCTAAGACTTGACTTACTCTTGGAAGTTGCAAAGGCTAAGATGGAAACATAACACTTGTTACTCCTGAAACTTCTTTTAACCAACATCAAGATGTATTCATTACTCATATATATGCAACAATATAGATCAATTTTTCATGGCGAAGGTTATCCACAAATGCTCATACATTCAATTCCACTCATAAAACTTCCATTTACTAGATTTTCAACTTCAAGCATGATAAAACAATTAAAATCTTCATTTAATCATTCATTCAAAATTTGCACATTACTCAAGATAAGCAATAAGATGCATCTTTTTTCCACTAATGCAGGTAAAGTGACTACACCAATTCACTCAATTCTATTAAAATACCATCATTTTCCAAGAATTTTTCATCATTCCCAAGAGACATTATTCATTTGTATAATTTCAGTTTCAAGTTTCATAGTGTAATTGACATTCAATTTCACAAAATAAAATGATTAAGTACTTTACAAAGCATAATCATCTGTTTATATTATTAATATGTAATAATAAATGTCTATAAAGAAATGTATTTTACACATACATACTCATACACATCTCCAAGAACACAAAATGCAAGGCTACATGAGCATGCATGTCTCTCCGGACAAGTTTTAGTGCTTGATCTTAGGATACACAAGTGGGCATGTTTCTGCAGACAAGTTCCATCACTCAATCTCATCTTAATCCATAATCCATAATCCATACCTCTCACTGAATCTCTTGATGGTGTCAATTCATGCACACACATGGTGAAACCCTTCATACAATACCATTATGCCCTATCCCTTGTTTGTGTAAGGTGTTTAGCCTCCAAGAGATAGTCACCACTCATAGGTGGGTAGTGGTTCCCAGCTATATAGCAACCTCACATACCCCATCCTCAAGGGGTTCCCTATGTTTTCTTCCTCATATACACTCAACCAAGTTCATCTCATATGCTCTTGGGGAGGGATCACATTACAACACAAGACCAACATTCAAGAATAACAAAGATAAACTAGCTTAATGAACAAAGTTCATAAATAAGAGAAGATAAATCATCTATTTCAACAATAAAATAAAATCCATGGAATTTGCAACACTAAATCAAACATAACAACAAAAGCTACGTGCAAAGAGAATTCACAAACTGTGGCTAAATCATTACATACAAGTATAAACAAACTTTGCCAATATGCACAACCAAGATGAGAGTCATCAATACTTGAAAAGAAAATTTGCAATCATCATAAATTGCAAATTACATCACTATGTGACTAAAATTAAACACTACACGAGGAAGGAGGGATCAATGTCTGACTATTGCAATTACCCTTTATGTGGTATAGAGTGAGCACACAAATGCCATATGTCATGGTAGTATACCCCTCTACTACACCCCACATTGCATCAAAATATGGAATGGTCATGCACCATTCAAACAAGTGAACAGTGTTGACCCTTATTAAAAAATCGGTCAAATTTAAACTTTTGGGTTCTGCCACTGTCTCCTAAATAATAACTCATATGAGTGGATTAATATTTGCATATCCATGTTAATATCTCCTGATGATTGGTTAAAAATAATTTTTTATTGTATATGGTGAAAATGGATAACAACAATGTTGAAAGACTAAATGAATTCAACCACAAAACCCTAGCCTAACAACAACAAAGATCCACCATAACATATGAAGATTACCTAAGACAATGCAAATCAAATGAAATCACAAAGATTATACCATCACATGTCCAATAGGGTTTGGATCTCCATTCTTCCTATCTCCATTGATCTTGCTTGATATATTTGCTCTTAGATTTTATATGCACAAGAGCTCAACAAAGAACGAAAATGTGATTGTAAATAGGCTTGATTGCATATGAAAGTTCAAAAGCGTAGAGTAATCGAATAGTCATTCAGTTGGGTTTGATAATGAAGGAAGCATCTCCTTATATAGAAGACACCCTAAGAAATGGAGGGATAAGATTAAGAGGTGTAAAAGATAAATGGTCGGCTATGATTAGAGGGTAGGTAGAGGAAATAAGAAAATAATGAGAGGGTAGGTAGTGTATGAATTAAGAGATGAATGACATGTGTCATGGGTAGAAAAGGTTAATGAATTAATTAAATAAATAAAGATTTATTTAATTAATAGAAGAAGTGGGATAATTAAATAAATAAGATATTTATTTAATTTAGGAAAAGGACAATTTAAATAAATAAAGGTATTTATTTAAATGAGAAATAAGGTAGAAGAGGATAAATGAATTAATTAAATAAATAAAGATTTATTTAATTAATAGAAGAATTAGGCTAAAATAATTAAATAAATAAAGTATTTATTTAATTAGACAAGACAATTTTAGGTGTCTACAGTTATAACTATTTCCATGAAGATGTTTGCTAACAAGCATTTTTGGAGGCAAAGCAAAAGTTTAGATTTCACATATACAACCATAAGCTAGGAGAAGATGCATTGTTTGTGCAAACATTTCCATTTAAAGAGATTTGTGGTAGAATCGCCATTTTTATGTGCTTGGTGCATACTATAACTATGTGCATTAAGACAAAGTATTTAGAGAAGGGGCACTTCATTCATGCAATATATCCTTATAATAAAGGCTTATAGGCCATCAAATTGAGTTAGGAATACTCAAAAACATAGTAGAGCAGAACAATGACAATATTGTAAGAGAATAATACACTCGATACCCTCAAATTAAAAGTTGCATTTGATGTTGGTGTTGCAAAAATGTACTGTTGAGAAGGTTCATCAAGCAATGTCAGATTTAAAGAAAGTTGTTAGTATTGGCTATCCTACATATACATGACTTGGTGGTTTAAAGTTGTTATCAACATTTGAAAATAATGTCACTAACCATGTGCAGACCAGAATAGCAATATTAGTAAATATTTAGAAGATACTGAAGTTCGATGTTTAAAGACATCAGTTTTCCACAATCCAACATGTTAATTGTTGTTGTTTCTGGATTCGATTGTGTCTATATTTTTTGCATCAACGTTTCAAATCACACTATGTGATTCATCATCAAGATGATAGAGAGCATAAGGAGTAGAGAAATGAATAGTTGCAAACCAGGGGAGACTAAAAGATATAGGATAGGGAGGGGGTAGGAAGCGACACTTGTCAAAAAGTGGTTGGGGGAAGGAAAAGTGTCAATAAATACAACAACAACAATAAAAATAGCAATAATTAATAAAAATAATACAACATCAACAATAAAAGTAAAGGAGAACACAAAATAAAACAAAAAGCAAGGAAAAGGTTTAGAAAAATAAAAAAAAAAAGGATTGATAAAAGTAAAGAAAATTAATAATAATAATAATAATAACTAAAAAATAAGAATGTAATAATAATAGTAAAGATGAAAACAATAATAAAACTCAAAAAGGAGAAGGGATGATAAACGAAAAGAAAAAGATAATAAGAATAATAAAAGAAAAAATATAAAAATACAAACAATAATAAATAAAAAAGTAAAAGAATATAAATAAAATAAATAAGAAAAAACAAAAACAAAATAATGATAGTAAAGAAAGAAATAAAGACAATAATACTAAAAACAAAATACAAAGGGTAAAAGAAAAGAAGAAGTAATAATAACAATAACAATAACAATAACAATAACAATAACAATAACAATAACAACAATAACAACAACAACAACAATATTAATAATGATAATAATAGTAATAATTAAGAGCTATGATCAGAGTTTTTCTTCCTAGTTCTTTTCTCCGGGAGCTCTTTTGAACCAGTGTAAAAAAAAATAAAAAATTATATACTATTAATATAAATATATTAAGTGGCAATTGCCACCTTGCTCCAAAAAATAATAATAATAATAATAATAACAACAACAACACCAAAGTAGCAATAGTAAACAACAATAATACTCAAAAAGCAAAAAATGAATGATAAAAGAAAGGAAATAAAGATAATAAGAAATAATAAAATTAAGAATAAAATAATAATAATAATAATAATAATATTATTATTATTATTATTATTATTATTATTATTATTATTATTATTATTATTTGATAAAAGTGGCAAAGCCACTAAATAATTATATTAATATATATATAAAAGATTACAAAAGCCTTGTTCAGACAGGCATACCGACAGGAAAGAACCAGGCAAAGAAAACCTCTAGTTGTAGCCCTTGACAAAAAAACCATATAGTTGAATAACCCAATACATGATAACAGACCCAGCCCCACAATGATCAACCCACTAAATTACAAATAAGAGCATAATATTATGCCTCAAAATCCATGAACATGGACAATCCTCCCGAGGTGCAGAAGAAGAAGGATCACATCATCAAACAAGGAGAAGCAAAACCAATCCATCCAATTGTCCAAGCTAGAGAAAATCCATAGAACACATCGAGAGCAACAACAAGACAAGAAGGGGGAACATGATCACATAACCATTGGAGCCACAAAATTATATCAACAAAACAATCACCACATAGTTCGCACCTGGCTATAGAAACCAATTCTCCAATCCATCTATTAGCAAGAGACATATTAAAAGATATGAAACCACTGTGAGGGAGAAAACCATAATCAAGACTATAAAGATACAGATCATAGGCCAAATCAAGAGAAGAGTAGGACGTTGAAACCAAGAAGTAATCAGCCAAAGCCCAAACCATATGAGTAACCATAGAAGAAACCATGTAAACAATAAGGAAACAAGAAACCACTTTAGATATATTAAAACCTACAATCTCCACCAGTCAAGATTTACCCACTACCTACCAAACCGCACAACCAACATCTGAAGGAACTAGATAAAAAACCCGCCAAGTTTCTCATCATCAAATGCATGAAAATCACGAGCTGCAGAATGACAAAGAGCGACAAAAGAAGAAACATAGAGAATAGTAATATCGTAGAGCTCATAATCCAAAAACATAAATAGTTCAAGCCACATATCTAGCCACATCATAACAAATAATGCCTGACAAGGATGATCAACTTCCCACACGAGCCAAGAGAAATATCCAACAAAATTTATAATTAAAACACAATACTCACAAGACACAACCAACTAAGAAGAAGCCAAAGCAAGACACCACAAAAACAAGCAATGTTCCAACATGATTGCAAAGGCACAATTTGGAGAAACAACGTCCTATTCATAATGGCAAACAATCGCTTGCAAATGTATGGCCCAAAATATCCAAGTACGGGGAAACAGAAGAGAGACCGGCAATATAGAAACAAAAGATCCCAACTCAAATGAAGTAAATGCAAATCTGCACGGCAAAATCAAAAGAGAAGCGAGCCAAACAAAAGCCATTCATAACCACAAAAGACACCACCCCCCAATGATGAGACACATGAATGGAACCACCTCCCAATGATGACACACACAAATGCATAGCATCAACGAAAATGCAACCACATAATCAATATGTGGACAACACCACCCCTAATGCAATACAAACCAGTGATCAACCTCGAAAGGAGTGCCAACATAAGGCACCACCCCTCATTGATGAGACACTTGAATGCATAGAATCAGGGAAAATGCAGCCACAAAAATGAATATATGATCAACACCACCCCTAATGCAACACAAACCAAATGATCAACCTCGCGAGGAGTGCCAACCAAATATTCATAACAATAACGAAATTGAGTATAGAGGATGAAGATAACAAGCACCCATATGAATGATGTACACATAAAGTGTGCATCCTCCACAGGAGTACAATGCTATCAAAGCATGTCAATACCCGCAATCACCATTATATTCAAAGAAAAGGCCCATCTTGACTAACATAAAGATCTACCATTTCATAAAAGTAGTCACAGGCTGCCTGTCATAACAAACACCAACCCACACCAAAATATTTACCTGTTAGCCCTAAGATATAAGATCAAACAAATCATATGGAAACACCTCCCTTCACTAAGGAGGAGGGAATGTCCAAAGCAGAAACATCCAAATTATCAGCTTGCTCATCAATTGCCATATTAGCTAAAAAGTCTACAACTCTATTAACCTCTCTATAGCAATGAGAAATGAAATAAGAATCAAAGAACGAAAGTTGCAACAAGATTCGATCTAACAGATACTGAAGATTCCAGGAGTGAATTTTCTTATTAATAACAACTTGAAACGTAACCATAGAATCACCCTCAACAATGATATCTTTAATACCAAGGGAGATTGACAAATCTAGACCAAAAGACAAAGCACGAAACTCACCATAATAATTAGTCCCAATACCAATATCATGACACCCAGCTTTTATAATTTGGGACATGATAAAAAAATGACCACTCCAATTCCTGCCCTACCCAGATTTCCCCCAGAAGTTCCATCATAATTTAATTTAAATTTCGCATGAGAGGAGGACACCATTTGGCATTTTTCCTTTTAATAATTGAGGAAATATGAGTAGCAACTGAACCAAGAGAAGGAGGAGATTTGAGAGCCTTCCAATATCTGGTAATCCAACTATCCCATTGAGAGAAGGAATTAAGGCGATCAAGATTCTTATAAACATAAGAAAGGACAACTTCTGAAATTGAAACCTCAATTTTAGTCAATACTTCATGTAAAGAAGAAGACTTCTTCTTTAAAATTCTACTATTCTTTTCTAACCAAATGTTCCACACAATAATAGAAGGAGCCACCACCCATAGACATTAATAAAAGGAAGAAGGGAATAAGAGAGGCCATGCCCTAAATTAAGTCAAGAGATCTGGACAAAGAGCAGAGGACCAACCAAGCTTATCAAAAAGCCAATACCAACATTCCGATGCAAAATGACAATGCAAAAATAGATGGGAGGAGGATTCCAAACAAGAACCACATAAAACACAAGGAAAAACAATCGTAACCCCAAGCCTATCTAATCTCATGCCAGTAAGAATTATATCCTAAACCGAAAGCCATGAAAAAGCCCGAGCCTTGGGAAGACAAGCAATATGCCAAAATAGCTTGGAAGGCCAGGAATGATCATTTGAGGTAGTCATAAGAGACTTATAGCCTTCTCTAACCGAATATAAACCTAAAGTGTTCTTGGTCCATATCAATTCATCTTCAACATTAAGAAAGACCAGTGGCCTCTTCTAAAGTTCCTCCATATAAGCATTTTTTAGAGCTTGGTCCACTGGAACAAAGTCAATTGATTTCTATCAAGCCACCGGATATGGGCCCAAGGTATCAACATAAAAATAATCAACTACATACACACCCCATTCAGATTATAACAAGTTAATAATAGGAGACCAATCCCTCACATTTACCAAAGCAAAATGCCCATTCCACACCTCATCCCAAAACCTAGCTTTCCTACCATTATGAATGGCTCAAGAGAGATAAGGAAGGATAACAAATCTGCACTTAACCATAAAATTCCAAATGGAAGAACCCTTAGGAAGAGAAGAGGCAATAAAGACGCTTTCCCTAGTACCTCTTGCCAAATACTTGGCAAACATAAGGGTGGCCCAAGAACTATTGGGTTCCTTATACAATTTCCAAACCAATTTAGCTCCCAGAGCTAGATTTTGATAGTAAAGGTCTCAAATACTAGAACCACCTAAATCCTTCAGGAGACAGACCTTATCCCAAGAGAGGAGAGGAATTTTTTGTTTACTTCCCCTATTATCATTCCATAAGAAAGATCTTATAATAGCTTGTAGTTGAATAATTGAAGCTTTTGGAGTTTTCAAAACTGACATTAATTAAATAGGAACTGCATTCAAAATAGATTTGATCGGAAGGATCTTTCCAGATAAGGTAAGTCATTTATGATTCCAGGACAAAATCTTAGAAGATGCCGAAGAGATCACTCTATCCAAAAAATTACACTTCTTAGAGCCCAGAAAAAAGGGACACCAAGATATTTGCAAGGGAAATTGCCTACCTCATAACCCAAAAATCGTTGCAACCTCTACTGAACCAAGGGAGAAGTATTAAGAAAGAAAACTTTAGATTTAGCACTATTAACCTTCTGACCTAAAAAACCAGAATAGTCAGAAATTATTTTTCTAATGACCTTAGCTTCCGCCATAGAAGCATACCTAAATAACAGAGTATCATCAGCCAAAGGCCCAAAAGGCAATGAGAAAATGACTCCGGTAAATTTGCAACATGAATTCCCTGCCAAAGGCTAGAAGATCTAGCCGACCTAATGGCACGACTAAAGGCTTAAGCCAAAATAATGAACAAAAAAGGAGACAAAGGGTCTCCTTCCCTGACACCCCAAGAAGAGGAAAAAAATCCACAAGGGGAACCATTTATGAGGACCGAGAATCTAGCTAAAGAAATACAAGCATAAATCCATTTGATCCAAGATTTCCCAAAACCAAACTTACTAAGAACTAAAGTCAAAGCATTCCAATCAACCTTGTCATAAGCTTTCATCATATCTAATTTAAGGATCATAGCAAGAATTTTCTGAGAGACAATGGAATGAAGGATCTCATGAGCCACAATAGCCCCATATGAAGTTTCCCTGCCAGGAACAAAACCCCCCTGTTCAACAGAAATAATCCTTGGAATAAGCTTAGCAAGTCTAATAGATATAGCTTTGGTGAAGATTTTATACAAAGTATTGCATAAAGCTATAGGAGGAAAGTCAACAAAGGATTTGGAGTTGACCATCTTAGAAATAATGGTAATTAGAGTAGTATTCAATTCCTTAAGAATAACTCTATTCCTCCGAGATTCTTCTAGAGCTAGAAGAAGGTTACTACCCATAAACTCCCAACATTTTTGATAAAATAGAGCAATAAACCCATCCGGGCCAAGAGCCTTATCTGGCCCCATGGAGAAAACCACCTCCTTCACCTCATTAATCGTGAAAGGAGCCATGAGCATCTTGTTATCATCATCCTAAATAATAGAAGGAATAGATTCAAACAAATGATTATCCAATGAAATAGGTTCAGCCAAGAGTAAAGATTTGAAAAATCTAATAGCCTCAACTGCAATAGCATCCTCATCTACCAAAAGAGACCCCTTGACATCCTGAATACAAGATATTCTATTTCACTGACTCTTAAGTTTAGTAGAAGAATGGAAAAATTTAGTATTTTTATCACCTTCAGAGAGCCAGAGGTCCCTAGACTTTTGTCTCCAGTAAATTTCCTCTCTAGCTAAGATTTCCTCAAGCTGAGATCTAAGGGATTTGAGCTCATCAAAAGATGTGTAATTCATGCCATAACTCAAAACATACTCATTCAAATACTCAATTTCCCTCTAAATTCTATCTTTCTCAAGAAAAATGTTCTTAAAATGAGAGAAATTTCATTCTTTAATTTTTCCTTTTAAAAAGACTAATTTTTTTGTGAGCTGAAACATTCTAGAACCTTCAAAAAAAGGAGCAGACAACCACCAATCCCTAAGAAAAGGTAAAAATGTACGATCCTAAAGCCACATAGACTCAAATTTGAAAGGGTTATTTTATTATTATTAATATTATTAACAAGAGAAATAATAGTATTAAAAATATAATAATAATAATGATAATAATATTTTATTATTATTGTTATTGATATTAAAATTATTATTATTTTTAACACGAAAAAAACAAAAATGCAAAAAAAGGGGAGGGGAATGGAAATTAGAACAAGGAAACGAGCAAAGGTGCAAAAAGATGATGGACGAAAGAAAGGACATGAAAACCGAGTAGACTCAATGGAAATAGAGAGTCAACCAAGGAGAAGAGGAGAAAGAGAGACAGGGAGAAGGGAAGGTCACAAAGCAAGACAACAAAGAGGAAGGGGGAAGAGACAAGGAGAGGTCAAGAGTGACTAGGCTGATTTCTAAGGAAAGATAATAAGGGTTGCCAAGAATGACTCAAACTCCACCCTTTTCCATGATTAAGGTTGACAGATGATTGCTAATTTCAATGGCTTCCTTGAGTTTGTGTTTGAAGAAGTTGTCTTCTTTACACAAAACTTGAGCACTTTCTAAACAAATGTGGTGCTTGGTCAAAAAAGAGTGGTCCACGAGGGCAGATTTGAGGGTACAATCATGCTTAATGTCAGCACTATGCTCTTTGATTCTAGTGGAGAAAGAATGACATGTTTCACCTATATAAGGAGCACCACATGAATAGACAACCTTATAAACCCCTAACTCAAGAAGGATGTCTCTAGGGTCTTTAAGGGAGGAGACTTGGTTTTTCAAGGTAGAGAAGGGTTTGAAGGCACAACATATGCCTTTTTTGAGAAGGATATTAGATATTTTTTGGGAGATTCCATTAATAAAAGGCAAGGGAGCAGTGGGAGGGTTCGGATGCTGGGTGGGTTTGGTATTGGAAAGGAAATGGAATTTGGTTTGGTTGAGAGCACTTGAGATTTGTTTGCTAGAGTACCCATTCATTTTGAAGACTTTGCGAAGGTCAGTAAGCTCATGGTCTAAGTTTTATCCATTGCAAATCTGATAGGCTCTCATGGTTAGAGTTTTAAGAACTCCAATTTTTTGACTAGGATGGTGGTGGGAAGTTGAGTGGAGATAAAGATCAGTGTGAGTGGATTTCCTAAACACCCAACGCCCAATGAAAGCATCAAGTTTTATCAGGTGGTGATGTGGTCCAAGAACCATCAAAAATCCCGACTTGGTTCAATGGTTCAATGACATCATTCGGACATTGCAAATGCCTAATGTGGTTGCCACACATGATTCATTGAAAGAATGTGATTAACAGATGTAAAATCTGAATACTACATCTTGGAAACTCTATTTTTTTATCTCTACTCTTCAATAAAATTTTCCTTATTTAGTCTTATAATGATTGTTGCATTGAATTGATAAGGATACATCTAATTTGTAGACTAATTGTGTACTATGCCTAGATCATTATTAGTTTCTTTGTATCCTAGTTTTATGTGTCTTCATTGATTCTTTCTATCCTATTCTTATGTATCACTTTACACAAACTTTATTGAGTGATTCATTCACCCCATTGATCTAAGGGTGATATATTGTACTTTTATTGTGACATATATTGAATTTACCCAAGACATACTTCTTGGATAGTTTAATTGATAAATGTTTCCCTTGATCACTAGTAATGTTTATATAACAGACAAATCTTGTAATGATGTTTTTTTAGATGAACTATGATGTTATCTTTATGGTACAATCTCATCTTAGTTTCACTTTATTCCATCTTGTTAGATATTGTATATCAATTAAGATGAATCATGCCTTAGTCTTATAGGTAGGGGTATTTAATGGTACAATGAATCAATAGCCCATTTCTTAAATATTCTATGGCTATTATCAATTATAGTGGAATTTTGTCCCTTATGGTTGGTTTATCTATTCATTGATAAATTTTCACACGTACAACAATAATTACTTGTATTCTTGAATATTATTTTGCTACAAAATTTTAATTAATAACACTTTTCTTGAACAACATCATTTGGATATGACTTTTTATGATTCCTTTAGATCCTCCTCTTGTTCATGTTTCCTTAAAATATAAGATTCTCCATTGATAAAGTTATGTAGGAAAGATATTTTGTAATTAATATCCTTTTTCTTCTTTAGCAAAACTATTTGGGAAGGTACCAATAGATTGTAATTGAGTGTTAGCCTATAAATCATCAAATACCATAGTTATTTAGAACAAGTGTGCACTAACAAAATAATCTTCAACCTACTATCTTTCATCATTATCATGTCTCTAAAGTTAATCTAGTCATTGATTTTGTCTATCTGATTTGACCATTATTTTAAAATCAAATTCTTGAAAAATGATTAACCATCTACTATCCAACCATGTATTACACGTCTATTCATGATATATTTCAATGGTGCATGATCTATATAATAAATTAGTGATGGAAAATATCATGACTAAGGTTATTATTTTTTATATTTATTTATTTATTTTAAATTTTTAATAAAGATGATTCTTCTTTCATTTGGGTTGTGCTAGTACTTAGTTGATTGATGTCTTGAATGCATCGTCATGAACCTGAAAATATTATGTCCAATCTAAAAAGATTAATATTGGAACTTTTAGTTATTTTTTTAAATAAATCAAATAATTTCTAGCATTGGATACCATTGAAGCTTCATGCTATTATTTTTCTTAATAAGTTCTTAACAATGAGTCTTGAGATTGTGATATAATTCTTCACCTATTTTTATAGAATTAATATAATTGAAGAATTCCCTTATCTATGTTTTTTATTAGTAAAGCAGTGTTAACTAGGGCGTTGACCCTTAACAAAGTCAAAAACCAACAACAGAGAATAATAAACATCAAGAGAGATGATGTTGACAGTTAGAAACAAACGTCGTCAAACAGGCAAGGAAACTTATCCAACTAGAGAACTAAAAAGTCCCCACTCAAGGGGGAGAAGCCACCCAAACCCCAACGAGGGGGGGTTTGGGGTAGGGGAGAAGACTTCCCCTTCTGCCTACGAGCAACCACAATCTAGGTGATGTTGTCATTAGGTCCATCAAAAGAGAGATCAACCAGAAGGGACCCCGTAGGGTTACAAATAGTGGTGTCAACAGGGTGTTGCAACTGAAGAACAAGAGGTTGTTGTAGAGAAGTAACATGTTGTGATGAAACAACAACAACAACAACAGTAGAAGAAAAACTAGGAATAGGGGATCTATTAGTCCCAACTAGTGCTGAGAGGGGAGGGGTGAATCAACACTTGATCAAATTTTCACAATTAAACTTTTAACTTAAATCTGCATTCATCTAATATCCAACAATATACTTAATCACTGAAGTAAAATATGCAAGCATGAAAAGTTGGCAGTGACACCAAGAAGTTATCTCGTGGAAACCCAAATGGGAGAAAACTACGGTGTGAGTAGGAACTCACAAAATTTATACTCTTCTGCGGTACGCCCAGTGAGGAGCCATCCATGTTAGGAGATTACAAAGACACTATTAGGTGCCACCCAATTAAGGGATTTTGTTCAAGGTTGGTTAGTGCCTTTACCCTGTTAAAGGTAGCCTAGTTAAAGGACTTAAGAACATCAATTAAGATGTCACCCGGTTAAGGGATTTTACAAAAGGGACCTGTTCAAGTCCACCTAGTTAAGGGATTTATGTTGCAGTGGTTAGAAATAAACAGATGGATGATCTATTGAATTAGCTACTGATAGCTTGATCAGATCTCAATATACATCACACTCAATCCACACCGGTTGTGTCTTCTCTGCACAACACTGGTTTTCTTCTTACACCTTTGACTCTTCACTCAGTCGGTCACCTGTCCCTTGGCACTGCACTCTGTCGATCCTCTAATCTTCGGCTTTGCACTCTGTCAGTTCTCTGTCCTTTGGCTCTGCACTCTATCGGTCCTTTGACCTTCAACTCTGCACTCTGTCGGTCTACCTCAAACACACTCTACTGTGCTAAAAACTCTTAGCACTTCCTCTCTCTCTGCTCTTCACTTTGGATCGCATTCAACAAGATCTGCTTGTTGCAAATTTCACAATCAAAAGTTTCTGAATGAACTCAAGAACACTTTATACATTTTCTACCGACACTTTCAGGCGTTCCCTCAATCAAAGCAATCATGGATTTCAAAAGATTTAAAATTCAAAATCTCCCTCTTTCTCTGCGCGCCTTACAACAATTCCGCCAAGTGTTCAACAAATTTTGTCACCGCATCTCCCAAAGATAGTAACTTTTGGGTCGTGTTCAATCAATTAAGTGCGAACCATAAAATCCACAGGTAATCATGCTTGACTGCATGATAACTAAAGTTGACCTTACCAACATGTGATTTGGCATAGACACAAGCTCGCCAACTCATCTTTTACCACTGCAACTGAATAACCGATCACCTGTCTTCCTTCTATCATACTGGTGTATTGGTATGCCACTGCACTTCTATATTACCGGTTCATCCTTTGATTGCCAGTTTATTGTGCTAGCATCAAGTCTCTTCCCCTGTTTGCCAATGAGGTTCCGGTTTGCATACAACCTCAATTTTTCTTGCCCGAGTCACCTTTTGTGACTTCATCATCATCAAAGTGAACGATCTTCCTGAATGACAGACTGGTTGGCTTAGTCCATCTCTCCTTGAGCTGATTGAGCCTTTGATCATTCGTTACCAATGTTGTTTCCATGTGTTTGTAAGTCATCACTTTTGCTTATTGAAAAACACCACTCTACCTATACCACTTCACTGGTAAGTGTTGGAAATCAATGACAAATCTTAGTGCATATATCGGTTCTCTAGATTGAGTGGTTTTGTCAATACCAACAATCCAACAAGATCATGGCTGCAAAATAGGAGAATTAGAAGTGGGGACCTCAGGAGATGAGGCCACAAAAGGAGCAACAAGAGAATCAATATCCATGAGGGGTATGACATTGACATCATCCTCATGAGAGGGTGTTGCAACTGAACAACATGAGGTTGTTGTAGAGAAGCAACGGGTTGTGACGAAATAACAGTAGAATCAGAACCAACAATAAGGGATCGTGGCTACAAAACAGGAGAAGTAGAAGTGAGGACCTCAGGAGATGAAGCCACAAAAGGAGCAACAAGAGCATCAATAGCCATGAGGGGCACGACATTGACATCATCCTCATGAGGGACTGACGATTTAAGATAATACCTATCTTAAGTGGATCAACCATTATTCATTATTTAAAAATTATATGTCCTAAAAGATTAACAAATAGAGTTTGAAAGGTGTATTTCTTTAGATTTAGTGCAATCCTAAGGCTATGGAATCTCTCAAACATTAATCTTAATTCCTATATATGGTCTTTGAGAAGTTTTTATATGGTCTAATGATTAGATTATACTTCAAGAAAATTATGTATGGAATTTCTATATGCATTCACCATGATTTTGTTAAAGAGGTGGGTACATTTTCAATCTAAATGAAATGATTATATACATATATAACCTCTAATATGTTGCCAGTGTAACTTTATGTTGGTTTTCTTTACATATGTTTGATTGATGGTAATGAAAGAAACTATTTGTGAATGAACAAACTTCTCTTCCAACAATATTTTCTAATATTTCATCTATATATTGTATTGAAAAAGGGTTATGTTCAAAATATTTGTTTAGTTCTATAAAATTATTATTATAGTAAATAGTAGATGTTGTATGGTACCTTCAACAACAAATTCAAGGTATATCTCAAAGATGAGGGACACATCTCTCTATGTATTCATGTACATATACATTGTATTACATACTGATAGTAGGGAGATAAAGAAGAATAGGTAAGAAAGAGAGAAAAGGTGTGAATATGAGAAAGCTACCCAAGCACATATGATGTATATATCTATGCTTGACTTTCTCATATTCAAATCTTTCATTCCCTATCTTAGATCTATTATATTTTATGTCCCTATTATAATTGTGTGATTTTAATATATACATAAATACATAGAAAGACATGTCCCTCATCTTTGAAATATCTCTTGGATGTGTTGTTGAAAGTACCACATGATGTTAATTAATATCATTATGACCTTATAGTGACTATTGCTTTATTTTTTGTGGTTTCTAATCTACCCATAGGTTGTGATAAGAGTGGAGAGGTTCACCAAATTGAAAGGATGAATAGAATTTTATTATAAATAAATCTATAGTAAATAACTAACATAGTTCATATTTAGAATTAATATTAGATAGAAGATAGTTGTGACAAATAATAAAACATAATTAAATTATGCAAGGATAAAATTATTAAATGATGATACTTAGCTAGAATCTTGATGTAGCAAGGTAGTGATAGATGTTGGGAAGTGATTTGTCTAGATATATGAAGTCAACAAAACTCAAACAAAAGTCTTAGAATCAATTTTTGTTTTGCCTATTGCAACAAGTCAATTCCACAGTTATGAAACATATTATGCACTTGTGAATCTAACTTACATAAGTGTGGATCTAATCTAGAGTCATGGATTTGATCTTTATAAATGTTTGAATGTTTGCATGCAATCTATCTTGAATTAGGAATAAAACCATATAAATGATGATATTTAGCAAGAATTTTGATGTAGAAGGTAGTGATAGATGTTGGGAAGTGATTTGTCTAGGTGTAGAAATTCAACAAAGCTCAAACAAATATCTTAGAACCCTCTTTTTTAATCTATCATAGCAAGTCAATTTCACAAAATTTGTTATGCACTTGTCAATCTAACCTACATAAGTGTGGATCTAATATAGAGTTATTGATTTGATCTTTGTAAATCTTTGAATGTTTACATGCAATTTATCATGAATTAGAAATTTAACCATATAAAATGGAACAAGGATAGTTCCTCCCTTGTATCAAACCACACAAGGATATCAAGTCAACAACTTTAAAAATGATTGAAGACAACTAACACATAGAAAAATCTAAAATGTTCTTGCGAGTAGTTAATGTAGTAAAAATGCTTTTATTGAATCAATAAATGTGTCATGAATGTTCTTGTTAAATGATCTTAGGACATTTGAAAGTTTAAGAATGAAGTAGGGTTACCCTTTTAAATACAACTTCAAAGGTCACAATTGAAATGTCTAATGCATTAGAATTGACACACAATAAGTTGATCATAAATTTGAAATTGAAAATTAAAAATTAAAGTGTCGTCTTTATAATCCTACATTTAACTTAAATCATTTATGCAACTATGAATCTAATCTATGACAACAAATAATAGATTTAAAGATCAAAACTAATTCTACAAATAAAGATTGATAAAAAAATCATATTATGTATGAAATATAAATTAAAAATGTGATATTTATATAATTATTTTTACCTAAAATTAAATTAAGATAGTAAATCAAATATCCTTGAGAGCATGCTTAAAGGTTTCACTACTTTTCATGCCTTTACATCTCAAAAAGAAATGGGCCACCCCACACATATTTCAGTGCTTTTCTAAGCTAGATGAGTTGGTCATCACTTTTGCTAAAGATTTCATGACTGTCCTTTTATGTGTCGTGCTTAACACAACTAACTTCGCTTTCTCTAAAATATTTATTTATTAAAAATGAAGTATCAATGCACTTCTCGTGACTATATAATTATTAGAATTTTTATTTTATTTTAAATGTAATGTGATTGTGAAGATAGTGCTTTTATTTTCCAATTAAAAAAAATAAAATGAAATCACTTTGACTCTTTATGACAACGAAGATAGCAATCAAATTCCAACTAACATGCTTTGTCATAACAACATTGATAATTCAAAGCATTCTTTACTTCTTATATAAGTAATTTACATCCTAATAAAATACCACAAATGCTTACTAATTAACTTTTATAAAAGGAGAAGAATATAATTTAATTTCGTCATTAACCTTTAATATTTTAGAAAGTAAAGTTGGAATGACAAATATTTAGAATTTAGATAATATAGATGTATTTATTTAGTTTTAGATTTGATGTAGAATATAATTTTGTCATGTATTTTGAAGTAGTTTGTTATTATTATAGAAAATTAAGATCATTTAGGTGAATCGATTAGAATCTATAAAATCAAAGTTCTCTTGTCATGATCATTATTATAGTTATGGATTTGAATTATACTTGTTTATTTGATTTTTTCTTTTATAGATTTTTTTTTTAATCAATAAAGGGATATAGCCGACGGATAAGTATATTAATAATAAATAGAGTATACATTAGAAGGAAGTAGTTCAAAGTCTGAAGGAGAAAACCAAAAAATATTACAAAATGCCTAGAAAAAGAGCTAGGCTGAACCAAAAATTTAAGAATTGAAGAGCAAAAAGATGTAGAAGATTTATCAGTTCATGCGTAATCAAAATATGCATAGCATAGGAAAACAAAGATAGTTTCTAAAAATGATTAGCCATCCGGGGATGGAGAACCTGGGATGGAAGCAGAATCAGTCGATGCCCAATTTAGAATGGCTGGAATGCGTCTACCCTAGTCAAGTTGCTTTGGCTTGGGAAGGCACTCGATCTCATGATCTAGTTCAACTTCACTTTAAGCCCAAATGTCTCAGAGCTCCTCAACCCAATCCTTCAATTCTCCTCTGAAGCAAACTGAGAAAATCCGGAAAACTCAAGGAAATTTTTTGTCCAATCATCTCTGTTTATTTTAGTATGCTTGAATAGAGCCCATAGAAAATTAGCATTCTTCTCCACAGTGAATTTATTGTATTTGAAGGCCCTCATGTCCTCAATGTATAAAATTAGAAATCTAAGCGGTTTCTTCCCATTCCTAAAAGTAACTCCGAAATCTATTCGTAGAGGGATTGTTAAATCATCATCTATATTCCATAGGACTTGGTCTAGACCCCCCAGAAAGACAGGCGTGAAGACCATCCGACAAAGGATCTCCGCTTTGCACTTTGGAAAGCCGAAGTGAAGCAGGGTTGCAAGAAATATTGTTGGAATTTCAGTATTCACTCTGTATTTATGGTTAGTTCGCAAGAAGAGATCACCCAAAATGAGTTTAGCCACCCTAGATATGATGAAATGATAATGCAGCAGGACCTCTTGCATTCTTTGCTCACTGATTCCCTAACAAAATCCATTCGCCTTTTAGATGATATCAGATAAATGGGAGAATCCATTGGCAAGCGCTCGAACTAGACCTGCAAACAACTAGAAAACACAGAGGAGAGAGTCGGCCACAAAAGGGAGTGGAAGAGGAAATTATAGCAATGCAAGGAAAAAATTAAGCTTGCAGAGGATGGCAGATACAAAATACCGAGAAGAAGCACTCCATTTACTTCATCTATCAAATCTCATAATTGCTAATTCTTGAAAATAGAACCCCGCCAGCTTTGTCTGATAGAAAGACTTATCTATCTAGCTCGCCAAAGTCAACATCCTCCAAAATCCTTGGTTAATGAGGAGGATAACTTCACTAAACAAAAAGACTACTCTAGCAGAAAGAATAGTAAGCAAAGAAGCGTTCCATGATAGGATAGATAAGAGAGCTGATGGATGGGACTACAAGCCAAGAAAAAAACAACGAATGAGGAGAGATCCACCCACCACGAAATTAATGCATTTACTTTTTAAATTATACAATTTGAGTTTCTAACCAACATACGCTATTAAATGCTCAATGAAGGCAAAGAAGCCTAAGTCAATTAAAAAAACTTTAATGGGAATTAGTCTTAACTCATTCAAAGTTTTAAGAAGACCAGATGTAAAGCCAAAGGGGAGAAAGCAAAAAGGCCCGTTAGCTATAATTCATACCAAAAGAGTTTCTTCAAAATTCTTCTCCTTGCCATCCTTAATGACTATATCCTTCAAAATGATTTATATATTTTTTAAAATGTCTATCTACTCCTCTATTTGCCAAAGAATTCACCAAAGTATTGAATTCTTTGAAGACATGATTAATGGTGAATGCTTCAAAGGTCTTGAGAAGCTCAATAGCTCTGCTTAGTAAAGCATTGAGTTTCAAATTTGGGGTTGAACCGGATCTTAAGGCATTAATTATAATTGTCGAATCTCCTTCTATTGGAATCTTTCTGAAATCCAATTCTTTGCATAAGGAAAGACCCTCTATAACTGCTTGAATCTCTACCACATTATTAGAGTCAATTGGTAATGATTTGGATAATTTAGCTAATATTATCCCTTTTGTGGAATGGACAATGCAACCTACCCTAGAAACACCTAGATTACCTCTAGAAGCACCATCAAAATTAATTTTGACTCAATCTACTATTGGAGGAGTCCATACTACTGTTCTTCTTTGTTTGGAAGACTCATCCCCCCGACCCCACAAAGGGAGGGATCTTTAATCCATACCAGTTTAAAGCAATCTTATTATCCTACCAATAAAAATGAGAGTATTTCCTATAAAGTTTGAGAAGTCCACTGTTAATTACTTCAACTATAGTTGCTTCCAATCTATTTATCAACCTTTCCCATGAAAGTTTTTCCCCCTTGAATACTCTTTTGTTACTATCCTTCCATATTTCCTAGATAGTGATTGAGGGTGAAGAAGTCCACAAGGAATGAAATAGGCTCGAAGGATGAAGTTTTGGCCAACTCTTAAAAACACTCGATATGTGATTTGGGAGAGTAGTCTGCCAACCTAAGTTATCACAAAGCCATTGCCAACATTTAACTGCAAAGGAACAAGAAAGGAGGATATGATTGATGGATTCTTTCTCATTCTCACAAAGAACACATTTTGAGGGCCCTACATACCCCATTTTTTAACCATTCTTTTGTTAAAATTCTTCCTTGAAGAGTTGTCCAAGTAAAAAAATCTGCTTTTGGGAGGTAAATTTTGTCCCAACAAAGAGAAACAGGGATTTCGGTTTTCTCAAACTTCTAGTTTTGGACAATTGTTTCATACCCATCCTTTGAATTATATATTCTTGAATCTGCCCCAAGATAGATAAAGGAGTCCAAACCTTCTTTAAAGGTCAAATATCTCTATTTGAGGATTTCCTTAAGAGCTGATATTTCCTCCTTATTATCTTGCAAATCATCAAAATATTTCCACTTCCAACCAAGAGTTGAATGCTTCTCATCCTTAATGATGTAGTCTTTAAGATAAACTCCCCAATAGTTTTCTAAAATGCCTTTAAGGAGACAAGGGCCCAATATTGAAATAAGGGCAGGGTATCCACCCCAAGAGTCTAATCAAATTTTCACTTTACTTCCTTCTCTAAATTTCAAGATAGCTTTTCCGAAATCAGGTCCCTACAACTTAGAATAAAGTTCCACACTTTGGATACTTTAGGGGGGTTACTGGTTCGAAAGATTCCTTCTGGACTCACATCTTCCAAGTATTTACCTTTCACGATCCTCACCTATTTCCTACTAGGATCACTATATATCTTCCAAGATAGTTTAGCGCCAAGGGCTTTAATCTGTCAGAGTTGATTCCTCAAACCTACTCCTCCATGATTTTTTGGTCTAGAAATTTGATTCCATGCTATCATAACCATTTTCCTTTTTTCAGCCACCCCTTGCCAAAAGAAAGATGTCATTATCTCCAATTGACAATGATAAACATGACACTAAATATATTGGAATGGTTGAAAAAATTGTTTTCAACATAATGATTCTGCTTGCCCAAGAGAACCATTTTGATTTCCATGAATCCATTTTCTTATCTATTTTTTGACCCAGCGGGTCCCAAACTTTTGTGGTTCTTATTCCTTTATCTATACGTAAACCAAGATAAATGCTTGGAAATCTCCCTTTTTTGAAATTAAGATGGGCAAGGATCTGAAGTTTCATTCATTTTTTGCATTGAAGAAAAATATTTCTGATTTCTCTTTATTGATCACCTAACCTGATGCAGAGGTATATGCCTTCAAAATGATCTTAAAATTGATTTCTTCTCTCTTCGTTGCTTTTCCAAACAACATTGTATCATCTGCAAACTGTTGATGTGTGACTGCCTCCACTGCATTTGTAATCCTAATCCTTGAAATGCTTCCTACTAGTTGAGCTTTTTGAAAAGCCCTTCCCAACAATTCAACCCTAATGATGAAAAGGAAAGTGGATATTGGATCTCCTTGTCTTAGACCTCTAGAAGACTCAAAGAAGCCATACGAAGATACATTAACTAGGATTGAAAATCTAGGTGTTGAAATATAATAGAAGATAAGGTGTATCCATCTTTTTGAGAAGCCAGAGGCTTCCAGACACTTGGATAAGAATCTCCAATCCACTTTGTTGTAAGCCTTGCTAATATCCAATTTTATCAGCATGTTAGGATTCTTGTTCACTTGAAGGGAGTGAATGGATTCCTGAGCTATAATAACTCCATCCAAAATGGATCTCCTTGCAACAAACTAGTTTGTTCTTCGTAAATGATATTAGGAAGAACCTCCTTTAATCTATATGGTAAATTTTTTGAAAAGATCTTATAAAGGGAGTTGCATAAAGAGATAGGTTTGAAATATCCAAAATTAGAAGCCTTCTCTTTTTTGGAGATTAAAGCTATAAAAGTGTTATTGATTTCCTTCAAAAAGTGGCCTAAATTTCTCGCTACTTTTAAAGCATTTGTAAGCTCTTGGCAGCATTTGGCCCTGGAGATTTATCTGGGAGCATCTAATTAAAAGTTGTCTCTTTTTCCTGAAAAAAGGTATCCTTTTGTTGAGCATAAAGTTTTCTTCATATGATAAAATCTTTGGGTTGTTTCTCAAAAACTCCTATTGAGGGCCTAATTTTGAACCCTCCCAGTTATTTACGATGTCTTCAAAATAAGCTACTGATTTATTTGAGATTTCCAATGGGTCTTCGATACTAGATCCTTGAGCATCCTCAATTCTCACTTTTTTGTTAATAGGCCTTCTTTGTTTGGTGTTGTTGTGAAAGAAATTCGAGTTTCTATCCCCTTCTTTAAGCCAGGTATCTCTTGATTTTTGCCTCCAAAAAATCTCTTCTTTTGCTAGGATTTCTTCAAATTCCTATAATAACTCTTTCTCCTTGAGAAATCTAGTTTGATCCATCCCAAAATCTAAAACTTTTGAATTGAGAAGCTCCATTTCTTTTTCTACTCTGAGTTTTTCTTGAAAAATATTTAAGAAGTTTTCTTTATTCCAAAGGAGAAGCTTTTCTTGATCTGTTTTAATTTTGAGTTAAACAAAATAGTTTTGAACCATCAAAACATTCTTCATTCCACCATTTCTCA
Source organism: Cryptomeria japonica (assembly GCF_030272615.1). Taxonomy (NCBI): domain Eukaryota; kingdom Viridiplantae; phylum Streptophyta; class Pinopsida; order Cupressales; family Cupressaceae; genus Cryptomeria; species Cryptomeria japonica. The sequence goes on along the minus strand of NC_081411.1, from coordinate 377,324,941 downwards.
ATTAGTGAATCAAAAGTTGGGTCCCTCATCCACATTTTATCAAATTTAAAAAGGGCAATTACTTGGTTTCCTATCCCCTACAATCAAGAGCTGAATTGGGAAATGATATGAGCCTCAGACAAGAAGTATCTCTGATTTCATTATGAAAGAAGCTTTAGAAAGATCTCCTTTAAAAAAGAATCTGTTCAATTTATTTTCTATGTAACTGAAATCCAGTCTCCTATTATTCCAAGTGTAAACTCCATTTGATAGTTCAATGTCCAGAAGATTATTTCTACTAACCCAATCTCTAAGGTCTTTTTGAGATTGGGATTCCCCCTGACTACCTCCAAACTTTTCTGAAAAATGAAGAATTGCATTGAAATCTCCGCCAATCACCATATCCTGATGAGGGCAATTTTTCATAATCCTTTCTATTTCCTCAGACCATAAGGCTAATTTCGAATTGTTTTGAATGGGCCCATAAATGTTGATGATGTTGATACTAATGTTCTCCTAAAAGTTGACAATGTTTCCATGAATCCATTTTTTGTTTGAGGAGAGAAGTTGAAAATAAATTCTCTTAGGATTCCACATGAGAGCCAACCCTCACGCTACACCTATAGCCTCCACTGAAGCCTCTTCCCAATAGCCCAACTTTTTCATGAAGGAGGAAATCTGATCTTTGTCTAATTTGGTCTCTTGCAATAAAACCACCTCTGGCTTAACCCTTTTAATACTTCTCCTAACTAATCATTGTTTTGAGGGAGAATTAAGTCCCCTAACATTCCAAGAGATAATCTTCATTATTAGGGGAAAAGGGAAGACCCTTTATCTTTGCTCCAAAGATTTGAAATTGATAATGGATTCCAAGCTTCCCCTTCCAAATGTTTGAGTGTTTCCAAATATTTCCTACCCCTTCTCTTCTTTGGCGGCTGACCACACTCGGGTTTCAGTTTAGAATAATGTTGTTGCATGATGCCGAAAGATTCCAAGGCTTCTTGCCCATTAAGGATTATCCCTGCCTCTAAGCTTGATGGGGAGAAATCTATCTCGTTTTCAATTGTCTCATTCATATTCAAAAATTTCTTAATAAGATCTTATTTTTGAAGCCATGATTCCTCATATTATCCATTTTGTGGAGAATAAATGCCTAAGAAATCACAAACTACTGCCAATTCTCCAATCAAAGGAGAGGAGGGGGCAGAGTTTTCCTTATTTGAATCCAATCTTGACGGGGGGCTCAAAAGGGGATGAAGGTCCCCTTGAGACTCAATGGTATCCGAGAAGTCCTTAGAAGGGATTTCTGTTAGAGTAAAGTAATTAATTAACTTTGCTCTCCTCTTAAGATTTCTCTTTATGCATACATTAGTCATTTAATAATTAATATTTAATTATTAAATGCTCACACCTTAGGGTTGGGTTTTCCTTTTGGTGTTGATCTCCTTTATAAGGATTGATCTCTTGTATAATTCATATTCTTGATTCATTTTTCTCTGATAATACATCTTTTCTCTTTGTCAGAGCCAAAACCCTTGTATTCGTTCTCTCTCTTTCTCTGTGACAGGTTTCTTGCATGCAGGTTTCTTTTGGGTTCTGTGGATTTGTATTTCTCAAATCCTACATGGTATCAGAGCTGGATCTGCTGCAGCTTGTTCAGACTTTTGAAAGATTTTGAGATCCAGGTTTTGGTTGCATCAGATCTGTGTTTGTCTTCTGTTTTTTATTTTGGAATAGGGGTATTTTTTTTCGGTGCACTTTGAGCCCAAACGGACCTCACCATTGAGCTCGTAGTGCCCAAAAACCCCTATTTCCATATAAAATTCATCCTATTTGGACACAGTTGCACCAGGAGGCAATTTTTTTTGGCCCCAAGGCCGTACGACCCTAAGGCACGAAAACCGAGGCAGAAAAATAAAAAAAATCAGAAAAATAAAAATAAAAATCGCAGTTTTTTATTAACACAAAAGTGCAGCCAGTTTGTTAATGGCACCGCCGGTGCGCTTCCAGGCGGCCCCCCGCCCGGCCACCGCTGCCGCCGGCGGTAACCTCCGCCGTGCCACCGGCGCAGTCCCCCGCCCGAGCGCCGCCCGGCCCCAGCCCACCCACCGCCTGCGCCCACCCCGCGCGCTGCCGTCGCCCCTGCGCCGCTAGTAGCGCCGCCACCTCCTGCGCCCGCCCCTGGTCGCCCAGAAGACCAGGGGCTAATTTTTTTAAGCCCTTGAGGACTTAGGGGCCCATCTGGATTCTTTAGGAGCAGTTTTACAAAATCGGGCATAACTTGGGCGTCCGATCTCCGTTTTTCGAAAACGAATAAGCGTTGGAACGCTAGTTCCGAGCTCGATCTAATTAATGTAGAACTTTTTTTCTGATTTTGTCGTTTTATAGTGTTTTTTGCCAGTCAAAGTCAGAACAAGTTTTTTGCACTCTAGGAGCCATATCTTTTGCATACGGACTCTGTTTTTCGCAAGCGAATAGGCGTCGGAAAGGTGGTTCTATGCTCTTTCCAGATCTATAGTCTATTTCATCAGAAAATTCTTCAGGTGCTCCAAATTTTGTCTCAACCCATTATTGCTTTCTATCATTTTCTGGCTTTCAGTTTGTACTGGGGATTAGTTTTTTGCATTGTGGGGGGGTGTTTTCTCTTGCTTTCTGTTATTTACATCAGAAAACTAGAATTTACAAACACCAATACAAAAAAAATCAAACCCCCTTCTGCATCTTCTGTCTAGTTCTGAAAGACCACTTAATAATAATTAAAAATTCAGAGCAGTTGAGACACAGTTCACAAGATGGCAGACAGACCTATTGAATCTCTCACACTGCATAATTACCACACTTGGAAGGGTCGCATGATGACTCTTCTCCAGTCAAAAGGGTTATGGTCCTGTTTGGATGAGGTTCAGCCTCAGTTGACACGTCCTTTTGAGATTATGCAACACAGGAACAATATGGATCAGGCTATGGGATTGATGGCTTTACACATTTCCGAAAGTCTTCAGTTTCATCTTGAGGGTTGTTTCACTCCTCGAGCCATTTGGATCAAGTTTGAAGGACTTTTTGGTACTGTTAATGAGTTCAGAGCTTTGCAGCTTGAGGCAGAGTTAACTTCCTTGGTACCTGATTCATTTCCTTCTATTGAGGACTTTCTGATGAAGTTCAAACAACAAAGATCAATCTTGCAGGGTTGTGGTAAGACTAAGACTGATACAGAGTGCATTTTCCTGATTCTCTCCAAGCTTTGGGGTCCATTTCAGATCTTCTCTTCGACCTTCTATTCCACCATGGATGCCTTGGGTGCTCGCCATGTCATGCCTTCTTTTGAGGTCTTTTGTGATCGTCTGACTCATGAGCAAGCTAAGCTTAAGCAGTTGGATTCACTTTCAGGTTCACAGAACCAAGCATTGGTAGCCCAGTCCTCCAAAGGAAAACAGAAGCAGAAACCGAAGCCTAAGAAAGATTCAGAGGCTAGTGAGAATCCCTCCAAGCCACCACCTAAGTCTAATTCAAAACCACAATTCAATTCTAAACAGGGCAAATCTTCAAAGTCTGGTGAGTCTTCCTCCAAGACTAAGAAGAAATCAGGTGATCCTTGCAGTTTTTGTGGCAAGGAACGACATCCCGTTTTCAGGTGTTGGAAACGTTTAGAGGCTTTGGAGGAAGCCATGTAGCAGCATAATATCAGTGCACCTCAGCCTCCTTCACAGCCCACAGAGAAAGGTCATGCTCTTTCTGCACGAGCATTGTCCTCAGCGTCCACTTGGATTCTAGATTCTGGTGCCTCTCACCATATGACACACACAGGATTTGGTCACTGCTCTTGCTCCGACAGGCACTAGACATATTGCAGTTGGTGACTCAGCACAACTTTTCGTTTAGGGTTCTGGTATTGTTTCATTGGATGGTGGTTGTCTTCAGGATGTGCTTTTGGTTCCTGACATTTTGACAAACCTTCTATCCATTTATCAGATTTGCCACTCTGGCTCTGGTAAGACAGTTGAGTTCTCACCTCATGATGTGGTTATTCGAGATCTTCATGATCCTGACTTGGTTGTGGCTACTGGGAGTGTGGATTCTGCATCTCACTTATATAGTTTTGATGGCTTTGAGAGTTCAGACACTATTGGTTCCTCTCTTATAGCACATGCAGATTCAGTGAGCAGGCTTTGGCATGAGCGTTTTGGTCATGTCAATTACAGATATCTACAGCAGATGAGAACACAGGCACTTGTGATTGGGCTTCCACAGATTTCTTGTACAGATGGTGTATGTCATGGTTGTGTCCTTGGTAAACATCATCGAGATCCTTTTCCTAAGGGTCGAGACTCTCGTGCTAGGGCAGCCCTAGAGTTGGTACATAGTGATCTTATGTCCTTTCCGACTCCTTCTTTTTCAGGGGCCCGTTATGTACTCACTTTTATTGATGACTTCTCCAGACGTACATGGGTGTACTTTCTTAAGTACAAGTCTGATGTCTTTGACTCTTTCAAGAAGTTTAAGACATTTGTGGAGAAGCAATCTGGACTTTCTATCAGGAGGATACGCACAGATAATGGGGGGGAGTATGTAAATCAGGCTTTTAGAGATTTTTGCACTGAGCATGGTTTACAGCATCAGTTTACAGTTCCTTATACCCCTCAACAGAATGGTGTTGCTGAGAGAAAGAACAGAACCTTACGGGAGATGGCAAATTGTATGATACAGTCTCGAGCTATGAGTTCTTCATTTTGGGTTGAGGCAGTCAATTGTGCCAATTATATTCAGAATCGGATGCCCCATAAGGCATTACGACATATGACTCCTGAGGAGGCTTGGACCCATGTCAAGCCTGATGTTTCTACATTCCGAGTTTTTGGTAGTGAGGCTTGGGCATTTATTCCTGATGCTCAACGGAACGCCATGGAGAGGAAGAGCCGACCACTCATATTTGTTGGCTACTGTGAGGATGTTAAGGCATACAGGTTGTTTGATCCTGATTCCAGAGAGGTCTTGTTTCGGCGGGATGTCCAGTTTGATGAGTGCTATCCTCAGATGGATTCTCCATCACCAGCTTCTCCCTCATTGCCTACTCCTTCCTCTTCATCTCTTGAGGATTACTTATCTCTTGAGGATGATGTAGATCATGATCCACCATCTCCACCGCCACCAGTTGCTTCGTCTTTGCCGAAGTGGGCCCGTGATACTGTTGATGCAGCTGGTTCTTTGGCAGGTGATCCTTCAGATACTCGTCGCACTCGTGCTCAGACATCTGGTTCTAGTCTTTTGAGTCATACCCTTTCAGATGATCCTCAAAACTTTTCAGAGGCGACAGGACACCCAGAGTGGGATAGGGCCATGGATGAGGAGTATTCTTCTTTGATGAAGAATCATACTTGGGATCTTTGTCCTCTTCCTAAGGGAAGAAAGTTGGTTCGGTGCAAGTGGGTGTATCGTACCAAGTATGTTGCAGATGGTTCTATTGATAAGTATAAGGCCCGTCTTGTTGCAAAGGGGTTTTCTCAGGTAGAGGGTATTGACTACTCTGAGACCTTTGCTCCTGTCGCCAAGATGAATTCTATACGCCTGGTACTTTCACTTGCAGCTTCACAGGGATGGACAGTGTTTCAGATGGATGTGAAGAGTGTCTTCTTGCATGGAGACCTACATGAGGAGATCTATATGGAGCAGCCTCAGGGTTTTGTGCAGGACACTTCTTTGGTTTGCAGACTTCGATGTTCATTGTATGGTCTCAAACAAGCCCCCAGGGCTTGGTATGAGAAGATGGACTCCTTCTTGCTTTCCTCGCACTTCACACACTGTCATTCCGATCACACAGTCTATATTCAGCGTCAGGAGGGTGATCTTTTGATTCTAGTGCTATATGTAGATGATCTCATCATTACATGTAGCTCATCCTCCATGATTCAGAGTGTTCAGAGAGCTTTGATGGAGCAGTTTGAGATGACCGATCTTGGTCTCTTGCACTTCTTTCTGGGTCTACAGGTTATTCAGTCTTCGGATGGGATTTCTATTTTTCAGGAGAAGTATGCTCTTGATATGCTTCAGTGATTTGGCATGCTTGATTGCAAGTCTGCCCCCACTCCATTTCAGTCAGGTGTTGTTTTGTCTTCCACTTGCTCTACTCCTTCAGTAGACCCCACTTTATACAGGCAGTTGGTTGGCAGTCTGTTGTACCTGACACATTCTCGTCCTGATCTTTCCTTTGTGGTTGGCCTTGTCTCTCGGTTCTCCCATGATCCTCATGAGAGCCATTGGCAAGCAGCCAAACGTATTTTGAGATATATTCGGGGCACCACACATTATGGCATTCACTACTCTTCAGGATCCCCTCACATCATTGGCTTCACTGACTCCGATTGGGCTGGTGATGTCAATGATCGGAAGTCTACTTCTGGCTTCATTTTTTTGCCTTGGTTCTGGTCCTATCACATGGTCTTGCAAGAAGCAATCTGCTATTGCATTATCATCTATAGAGGCTGAGTACCGTGCAGCAGTGTTAGCCAGTCAGGAGGTTTTATGGCTTCGGCAGTCGATGACAGAGTTTGGGTTTCCTCCAGATTGTCCCACTATTCTTTGGTGTGACAACCAGAGTGCCATTCACATTTCTCGCAACCCAGTGGAGCATCAGCGGACAAAGCATATTGAAATCCACATGCACTTCATCAGACAGTTGATTCAAGATGGTTCTCTCATCTTGGAGTATATTCCTACAGAGGAGCAGGTTGCATACATCTTCACTAAACCCCTGGCATCTCCGCGCTATCTTCAGTTGTGCTCAATGCTTGGGGTGAAGGAAGTTGTCCTTGGGGGGTCTCAGTGAGGCCTTCCTTCCTTCATGTTTTCTTTTCAGCATGATTCTTTATCTCTTTTTGGAGAGGAGTTTTTTCCCACTGGGTTTTCTCCTTTACTCCGCTTTATAGAGATTTTCTTGTATTCGGGTACCTCATCAGGCCTTGTTGCCGGGACCCTCTTTTGCATTGTAGTTCCTTTGCTTTCTTCTGCATTGTTTGTAGCTGCATTGTAGCTCATCTTAAGGGGGGGTGTTAGAGTAAAGTAATTAATTAACTTTGCTCTCCTCTTAAGATTTCTCTTTATGCATACATTAGTCATTTAATAATTAATATTTAATTATTAAATGCTCACACCTTAGGGTTAGGTTTTCCTTTTGGTGTTGATCTCCTTTATAAGGATTGATCTCTTGTATAATTCATATTCTTGATTCATTTTTCTCTGATAATACATCTTTTCTCTTTGTCAGAGCCAAAACCCTTGTATTCGTTCTCTCTCTTTCTCTGTGACAGGTTTCTTGCATGCAGGTTTCTTTTGGGTTCTGTGGATTTGTATTTCTCAAATCCTACAATTTCCAACACCATTGAAGTACTAGAATGTTTAAAGGAGTAGCTTTTAGGAGACAAAGATTGAGATCCTTTCAGAATTTTTACCCCAAGATTTTGATTGATCTTCTCTTTTTTGTTTTGAGACTTGAGGGCTCAATTTCTAAATTAAACAATTCTTCACATTTTTTCCCTTTTTGAGACTTGGAACTACCCAGGGCTCTCCCTCTCTTGGGAATGGGAGGAGAGGAGAAAACCAAATCCTCTATACATTGCAAGGAGATTGATCCTAGTGGGGTAGTTGAGGAAGAAATTAAGACCGAAGAGGATCCTTGAGAAGCTTCTATACTCAATGGAGGATAACTCTTATCACCCTGAATGAAGTACCAAATCTAGAGGATAAATTCTCTAGCATACTAAACCTTTTGAAGATATGTAGGAATTACTTCTCGTTGATTATTCAATTTCAAGAAAAACCTTGTTAGCAAGACTTGTATGTCTACCTTAGGGCATATTTCCCTTCTAAATTCTACTATTGAATCTTGGGAATTTCAGATTCTGAATTTGTGAGAAAAGTATTTGTTTCTAGAATTCATACATCCTATATGTCTTATGTGTGTATGACGATGATTTCTTCCAATTTGAACTCTCAATCTTAGAGAAGAGGGAAGATAATGAGCAAAATCTTTGAAAAGGGCTATTGAATGGAATATAATATTGCAATCTCCTACTCCTACTTAAACTTAGCCTCTAAAGATGAGAGTTGGAAACATAGAGGGCCTAATTGTTTAGCTCTACTACCCCTTTAACACTTTGGGATACCATGTCCCCGAAGGGTGATCTCAGAGTTTTACCTAAAACTTGATCAACTATTTCTATGATGAGCTCTTCTTGTGTTTCTTCAATCCATTTTTGAAGTATTGCTTCGAGATTCATGGGAGGAGAACCACTTCCATTAGACTCACCTCTTTCAAGAACAAGTAGAGAGGGGTACTGAGATTCTAGAAGGGAGATTTATAGAAAGAGGTCAAAGGCTTGAGGTCTAATTTCTACATTAGACCAATTTGAGCCAAAACAACAATCCTCAACCCTATACTCAGGAGCCTTTGCAATTGAAGAATATTTTGCATCTGGACATTCTGTATCTTTGTGACCTTAAAAGTAAAATATCTTGCAAGCAGAATCGGGACCTTCAGAAAACACCTTTTGTGACCAGCTTCCATTTTTGAAAGTGATATTAAGAACATAAGGAAGAGTTTTAGTGGTATCCATGAGAAGGCAAATTCAGATTTTCAAAAAAGTTTACATCCATTTTAAGGAAACTCCCCAAAGAATTACCCAAAATCTCTAAGATTTCTAATTCCCTATATTCTAAATGTAGGTGATGAAATTGAGTCCATAAGGGGACAAATTTCAAAGTGGTGGAAAAGGGATTAAACTTAGGAAACCATTTTTCTATATACATGCCTGAGGATTCAAGACACCATGATTTAACCTTGAATACACTATCTCTTTCTTCTCTAGAATCAAACAAAGTAATAAAGAAACTATTTCCATTATCAATCAAGAAAAAATCATTTACCCTTGTCCGATGATCTGAAACCCATTTAAATAATGTTCTTTTTTCTATTGATCTAATTCTAGAATTTACAGATAATGGCTTTATGATGATATTCTATAATCTGAGGGGAAAGGGAATGTTCTGCAAAGGTAATAATTACCTCATTTCAATTCTCCTAAGACCGAAGCCCTTATCCAACTCCCATGGAGAGCCTTCTAGAGAAGAATGAGAGGTCGAGGCAACGAGACCCTGCTCGACTATTTCTTTATCTTTCTCTACATGACTTATTTCTACTTTTTTCTAAGGCTCTAGATCTGCTAGCCAAACTTGTCCCATTTTGTTGACTTTCTCTTTTTCTTTGTCCAAAGGACAAAGGGAGTTAGAAATCCTAAAATGCTGGTCTTCTGGAATCCATTGAGGGTTGAAAAAGGACTTCCCAGGAAGCCAAGAGTTCTTTCTTTCCTTGAGTTTCCAATATGAATGAGATAATTTCAAAGGTTTGTACTTTCCTTTAATAGTGGGACTCGTTCTTCCTTGTTGCGATCTATACTTTCCTTTAATGATAGAGCTCCTTCTTCCTTACTGAAGAGAGATAGGGATGTTGCTCGAGAAAGAAGGAAAGGAGCTAGTGGGATGAAAATAACTACGTTGAATCTGATGGGAATACGGACCCTGGGGGGTGACATGAAGAAAAGGGGGGCTCCTATTAGAAAGCTTTTAAGCTTTCACTATGTTATCTCTTGCCAACACTACTTGCCAATGTTTCCAAGACCACACTTTCTTCAGTAGTGGCGGGTTAATGGGCTTCCCAGAAAAACCCAATAGAAAAATTAGGGATGTTGTTCGAAAAAGAGATTGGACTAGACAAAGAGGGAGAAGATAGAAAGTTAGGTCTTCACAACTTCCCCAAAATAACCCTTTAAGAATCATAGCGTTTTTTTTTTGGTAATTTTGGTTGAATGCAGATTGATAAGAAACTCGGCCTCGAATTCGTTTTCTGTTTACTATTCTCCAACCTTCCTCATTTGGCTTTGAATACCTGCTCTTCCAATGGGCCATTTTTTCATGACCAAGTTAGTGCAATTCCTTCTTGAAATTTAAGGTCTCTCTTATTTTCAATTTATTTTTCCTATAGATTTGAGCTCTACTAATTTTTATAATTTTATTATCATTCACTTTAAAATCTTTTGTTTATTCACACATAAACTAGTTTTTGTTCTCCTTAGTTTACATGTGGTAGGGATGGTTACTTCCTTGTGACAAATTTCAAAAAGGATGTCAAGTCACCTACACTTGAGAAGAATTGAGGATAATAGATAGTCATTTGTGTGCCACTGGATGCTAATGTAGTGTTGTTATCACTAGGTGATTCTTTCTATGCTCGTGATTCATGCTAGGAGGTGTTAAAATCATGTGGTTGCTAGGTGTTCTAAATGAAATAATTTTTTTCATTAAATATGACATCCTAGGATGCAATTCAATTATTTCATGCTTCAAGTTAGCTCATAAAAATCAATTAAGAGAAAAATAGGTTGGGCCCATTTTTAGTTTTAGTTTTAGAACAAAGAGATCATTTTTGTAAGTGCAAAAGTGTTATAAATCACTTCTAAATCATAGATCTAATCTAAGATAGAAAATCGATAATTTAAGAATCAAATTTGGACCCTATTAATGAGAGAAAATAGGAACAAAATGCAAGGTGGAGGTATTAGTTGATTTCCACACAAAAATCATTATTTCTCCACAATAGTTTGGATAGGGTCAAAGTGAGTCTAAAACAAAGCTAAAAATTACAAGGTTATTCTAAGGAAACAATAATATGCCTTAAATTTAATTTAGATAGTCTAATTTAATTTTTTAATCTTAAATTAAAATTAAGTAATCTTAGGTAGAAATATCCTGAAACATGACATCATGGATTTAAGGCTTACCTAAACATTGGTGTATTGTTAATGATTACTAGTATGGTGTTGTGATATAGAACCAATAAATGAAATGAAAAACTAGATAAAATATCAAATTCTTAAGATGAATACAACCTAACTTTCTACAACTTTGAACTTGAGCTCACTTATGATCTAGTTTACCTAATACCACACATTTGATGCATTATTTTATCCAAATCACCCATTGACTTTTAAAATCTTATTCATCGTAAATTTATTTATGTCTAAGAAAGTATGATGCTTAAGAGAATTGTTGGGTGCCTACTATGTGCATAGAACAGATTGATCAACGTTCTTGATGATTATAAGGATCATATGTTGATCTAACAAAAATATATCTAGAAACAAACAATTGGAACTTTTGATAAAATCATGAGTGATACAAATTGAGATTTATGTAATCTCATAATGATATTTATTTATTTTTTAATTGAATAATATAAATGCAAGATGTTGTAAATCCCTAATTAAAATGTCCTAGGATTATTTCTATAATACATAACACCAAACACACAATTTGAAACTTTTTATGAACACATCAATAAGTAACAATCATATATTGAGATTGTTCATCTTATATTTGGCGATGTGGTGGTAAGGAGACAACCGCACTATTGCAGAGCCTAAGTCATAATCCTTTGGGTGGATTGCAAGATAGTGGTAATAGGAAAAAGTAATGTAAAAGTTATCGCCTCCCCACAAAGGCGATGCATTATATGTCCATAAAATTTGTGGTAGAGCGATAACAAAATAAGTTACCGCTAGACCGCATGATGTTGGTGGCCGAGAGAAGTGGCGTTGCGGTGGAGCGATACGTGAGAACATTGATAGTGCAATACTGCAGGAGGTGCAAATGTAACATAAAAGGATATTACGGTGTCACGATAGCCATTACCGCATTCTCGCAGAGGTTAAAATTAGGACTTGAGGAAAGTTTGTGATACAACGGTAAGAGGAGAAATATAAAAAGGCTACTTGGTGATGACGCAAGCACATCATAGCCATGTTTTTGGAAAAGGGTGGCGAATTTTTAAGGTGGTAAACCGGCACGAATGGATTAAATGTTGAAATGACATTCACAGACATCCATTAAATTCAGAATTCTCACTTGTAAAATCCATTTTGTATCCGAAGAGTTGATGGTTGGAGCTCTGCAACGACGAAGGAAAGCCTAGAATTACTCGTGAATTCAACAATTACTGTATTTCCTCAAAGATTTATGAGTTGCTAGCAATTTAGAGAGTAGCCCAGTTGAATTTGAGCTAAATTTAAGCTATAATAGAATAGGTAACCATGCCTGAAAAAGGGGAAAGCTTTAAATCTACTAAGAAGAAAAGGCCACTCCAAAAGTCTTTGCTAGATGTCTTGCCTCAGTCGGAGGATACTAGGCTTAGAAATATTTTCAAAGACAGAAAGTAGGGTTGCAAAGATGCCTTAATAGGTAGGACTTGTTTTGGTATTTTATAAAAATTGGGATGGGAAGGTTCCAATGTCGAACCCATGGACTTTGGACTTGGCTAAATCAATTGTGCCAAATGTATTTGTGGATGTTGAGTTAATTCAAGTCCTAGCAGAGCATTATCATCTTCTTACCAGGACCGTAAGAATACCTAATAGAAACCCCTTATTGTTAATAACTAGGTCAACAATTGTGGATTGTTTCATGCTCAACAAGAAAACCATAACTAAAATTGAACTGGGGAAGTTTGAGAAGGGTTACATGAGGTTGAGAAAAACCTATAGGAAAGATGAACTCCCACTGTAGAGAAAGTGGGGCTATAATAACATAACTATGAAAGTCATGGGAATGAACCATTTGTCGTAGATGAATTCCAAGTCTATTTTCAGAGGACATACTTTTCCCTATGTCAGATATTAGGTGAGGACGCAAAAGACAAAATGCTAGTTACCATGATGTATATGGCTATGAGAATTCAAAATTTTGAATTGAACCTTGAGTTTGATTTTTCCCTAGAATTTGAAAGGAGGATTCATGTGTAGCTTGTGGCATTGAAAGAGAAGAAGGGGTCATGTGATTTCCATCATTACTCATTGTTGTTTTATTTGATATTGTATCAGAATAGATATGTGTTGAAGAAGAAATTGAAATTGGGCATTGTTGACAATATCGGAAATAGAATGCCAATGCAGTTATGGTGCTATGTGTGGAATAAGAGATGGAAAACTAGTGATTACAAAACCTTTCATGATGTTTTTGTTATTTCAATAATGTGCTCTTTGAATCACCTTGTTGATAGATTGTCACTCAAAACTCGAGAATTGATAAGACCCTTGGCTATGAAGCTTGAGGCGGGGCATACTCACAACTTTGGTGATTGGTTCTACATGGTTTACCACACTTTGATTGGGGTATATGGATGTTCGCAGGCTCCTCATCGGTTGCCAATGTTTGTTTTAGATAGGATTTCTTTCTTAGTTTATGTGGCAGATCATGTGGATGGAAAAGGAAGTAATGTAGAGATAGAAGAATGAGACCTTTCTACCCCATGTTGCTAGATATGTAGGGTTCTCCATTGGGTCAAATGTTCTTGAATAATTGCAGGGATGCATCAGAACAAATTATTCTTTGTAAATGGGCCTAGAGAGATTATGTGACCTTGAGGTCACATCAATCATGTAAAAAGGAAAATATTGACTAGCATAGGAGTCACCCATGAAGTGCTCTTGGATTAAGATGTGATTAGAAATTGTGTCACTTTTGATGAAATTTTCCAAAGAAAAAGAAATTGGGATATTTTAATACAATTGGAAGAAGAGAAAAGAAAGAGGGACCCAATCTTCCCTAATTTTTTACTAAAGAACCTAACATTCTTAAAATGATTGATTTGTATATACATAACTTTGAAAAATTGTAGGATAAATTCGTTGGTGATGACACTTCACCCAAGAAGGCAAAATTGTTTGTAAAGAAACCCAAGGGGGTTGTGATTTGTGATGCTCCTGATGCCATATATGTTCAAGAATCTTCACCCAGTCCACCCCCACCAAAGATGAGGGAGTCGATCAACCTCAAGGATCAACCCCCTAGATATTAAGAAGAAGCACATGGGGCATGAGGCATGAGGTGAATACATTGTCGAAAGATCATGAAGATGAGAGAGTTGCCACCTCTTTCAGATTTATTGAAGATGATGAGTTCATGAAAACAACCAAATTCAAGGACTTTTGGATGAAAATGAAGATGAAAGAATTTGAAGAAATGAAGCAAATGAATATGATGGGTATGGATGAGTCTCAACATGATCAAATTGCTATGAGAAATTTTAAGGAATTAAGGTTTGATGAGATAGATGTCACCCTTGATGAAGTTAGAGATATGGTGCTAAAGAGCAATATGTTGATTATTCTTGGGATGAGTATAAAGAAAAGGTTTCTATTGGATTAGGTTAGACATCAGGAGGACCCAATGATGGTGGTAGAGTTTGATTTTGAGAAAGGATTGAGTGGGATAGGGTACAACCCTAGGACAGAGAGTCTAGTTGCATGGGTGAGATACAAACGCATTGATAAGCCAAAGCTGGTTGATATGGTCAAAGAAACTAAAGGGAGTGCAATATTAAAGGAACTCAAAGATACCTCCCCTTTGGAGGTGGCCACTATGACAATGCACTCAACAATGTTCACCAGGGATGCTATAAAGAATATGCACCAAAAATTACTTGAGTATGAATGAAGAAATTACCAAATTGTATATTGAGAATGTTCAGCTAAAAGATCAATTGAAAGTTGGAGAGGTTGTATTCCTGGTCGCCAACTTTTCTCATATTTTAATTATTTCCTATTTTAAAAACTGTTTTTTAAATTGATTATTTAAAAGCAATACAATTATGTTTGTTCTCTTTAATGAAAATGACATGTCTTTTCACTTCTCCCATTTTGCATATAAGAGAGAAACCAAGACTGCTAAAAGGGTTTGAGGGGATTCACAAGGAAGAACAAATGCAACAAATTGTAACACCCTTTTGCAACAGTGATACTATAAATGTAAGAATCAAGTTCTGGTCTCAATTGTTTGTATGGTAAAATTTGATAGATGTTATATGGTTGTCTCCAACTTGATTTCTTTCTTATTATTTAAATCGGTGTATCAAGAGTATTTCTGATTTATCAAAGCATATGTCTTGCTTTGTGTGATTTATCCAATTGGTTTCCGCAAGGCAGAATTAAATCCATTTAATAGGTCACAACAATTTGAAAGGGTCATTTGGATTAAAAAGAACCTAATAACATTACATTTTTATGCACGTTTATGCAAGGCATGAATAATTAAAGTGCCATAAAGTTTGAATAATGATCAGGAGGTAAATACATATGGTTGAGACTCTGTTGCCCTGCAAGAAAGGCACCAATCTTAGATGTTCTCAGAGTTTCTGTCAATTGAATTTCAAATTGTTTTCTTTTCATTTTAGTGTTAGAAGTAGAAGTAATTTTCATATTTTTAGTTATCTATTTCAATATCTATTAACATTAATTCGGGATTGCTCGTAGGCAGCATTTTTTTTTATCTTCGGCCATTTTCCCGTTCACTACCATGTGTGCTAGTTGGCTTTGCCTCTGGGCGCTTGCTTTTTTCATTCAAAGTTGAGAGAACACAGAGCTACTACATGGATCGGTTTTTATAGCATAGTACGCTTCTCGGCCCCACCATCAATCGTGTGAAGGTAAAGACACTTGGTGTCTTCGTGCTACTTGATCTGGTTCCCTTTCTGCGCTCGTTTTCAGGTGTCCCCCGAGCTACCGCGTGTCTTCCATGTTAGTTTGTGAACCAAGATGCGGTTTTCATCATGGTTTTCTTGTTGGGAAGGTGCACGGATCGCCACGATACGGTGGAGATAACAACTTTGAAGGTTGTTTTGTTGGGTAGTGTTTCGCAGTATGCCACGCTAGGTTTTCTTGTCAGAAGTAGTTGCTAGGATGTTGTTGATGCTGCAAGTTGTTAGTTAGGAGTTGTGAGCTCTATTTATGCTTTCTTTTCCTTCCTTAGAAGGGTTCAAACTTTCAGACATATTTTAGACTTTGGCTCATTTAAAGAAGCCTTTATGTTGATTTAATTTGGTGAATGATAGACATATCAGATTGTGCCTATGGCCTTCTGTGTTGCTTTCAAGTTCAATAACTTCTATGACATTTGCTATGAGACTCCACAGATTAAACTATGTTTTGAGACTTGTTAACTATTGGATGAATAGTTAATATCATTTTATGTTGAATGAGTATTGTGTTGAATTATTCTCTCGAATGGTTCTAAGCATGTAGATAGTTGAATGAGCTTTAAAACCATATGTTTCTGGGTTTTATATGTTGTTAATGTTTTTCTAAAAATGCTATGGCATATCGCCTAAATAGTGTAAACCATTTTGTTTCAAGTTTTTTCCTTCCCCTTTTCTCCCTCAATTGTATGAAGAGTTGGCTTCTCAAACCCAAAGGTCATTCAGTGAGTTTCGTGCAACAGGTCCCCCATCACTGAATTTCCCATAAGGTTGTTCGCATTTAAGGTAAAATTAAGAGTCAACAATTCTTTTTCTGGCATGCCCAGTGGGACCCAAACTTTGAATAATCCTAAGCTAGTTTATGAGCCACAAACCCGTTACCAGGAGTCGAATAGTTTTGAATCCCAGTTTACTTCTTCCACCCCTAGTAAACGTCCATTCGCCCGCAGCCTCTTCTTCCTAGAACCCACATATCTTCTCTGCAGTCATTCCTATAATAATGGTGCAAATTCCTCCTAGAAACTTTGTGACATGGAACAACATAAGACCTCTCATTCCTTTTGTTTGACCTATAGTATGGGGGTCGATTCCCTCTGCCGCACTAAAAGTTGTCCCTTAATTCATTGAAGAATTCCACAAGACTCCTAAGGAACACCTACAAGATATCGCCAATGTTTGCACCGTCCATAACATCAGTGAGCAAAATATAGCTTTGATATTACTCGTGGCATCTTTCAAAGGGAGAGCTCTAGATTGGTACAGACCCCTTGGTCCAAATTCTATAGCCGATTGGGATCAGCTGGGTGACCACTTCTTTCAAAGATTCTCCGACAAGGCTGATAGGTCATCTTTGATGCAACAATTGATTACCATAAAGAGAGCCCCTCAGGAAGCAATGACATAATTCAATTTAAGGTTTTAGAGGACCTGGCAAAGAATACCATTGTCTTCATGTCTCCTACAGATATGACATTCATCTTTTATCTGAAGGCCTTCAACTCTGATATATCTATGATGATTCAGTCTCTAGGACGCGATACCCTCCTGTAAGCGTTTGTATTGGCAATCCAAGAAGAAAACAATCTAATCGATGTTGGGAAGCTTGTGCCACGACCACTCATGCTAGTCTTTCTCGATCTATCAAGTCAGGTCCCTGAACTAGCTGTGCCCAGTACATTTTCTCCCCAATCTATGTATGTGTACCCCAAACCCCAACAAGCACATTCGCCTCCACCCTCATCTCTGGCCACAGAGGTCAGCGATATGAATTTTTTTTTGAGAAATTTATCGAATGAAATCATCAATCTGAAAAGGTCTCAAATCACACCTGCTAGACCCCCCCTTTCCAACAAAATTTCCAAGGGAATAGACCCGCATATCAGCAAAACCAATATACAAATAACCGAACTTCCCTAAGTTAGCCGAATGGCCAAATAGTTCTGGTACCCAATCCTTTGCAGACTGTCTACCTTAACACTGGTAAAGAGTTGACAGTGGGAAAAAATAATCTAGCGGATGATACCAATTCTTGGTGTTTTCCATGTAACAACACCCACGCCCCAAGAAATTATCCAAATGCAAGGTATGTCAATGGAACAAGAAGAGGAGATAGCTCCAGATCATGCACTATTCTCTTGGATGGAGGACGAAGATGTCATGCTCACAAATGGCACAACCACATCAAGCTCAGGGGCTCCTCAAGTGTAATCAGATTACAACCTCTAGTCAAAAAGGCGCTTCACAGGGGATAATATAAGCACACAAAGAATATTTATCGCAAATAAAGCTCTTGAACAACCCGCAGTTGCTACCACATACCTGAGAAAGGAGTTTATCCCTTATAAGCTGAGAGAGACAAAGGCCTCGGTGCCGTCAGTGTTGGACGTGGTGGAGAAGCTAAAGAAAGCCCCGACCAACATCTCTTTATGGGATCTCCTTAGTATCCTAGAGAAAAAGAATCGATTGAAAGAAGCTCTGTCTGAGGTGGGGAAAAATGCAGACAGAAATGTTGTTGTCTCCGCAGATCAGTGGAAAAAAATTTCAACCCCCCTGTGGATAGATCGTGCTCACCAACCATGTTGACGAATGAGGCCATACCTCCTAAATCCCAAATTGAAGGTAAGCCTAAACCAAATCCTTTCTATTTGACCCTCATAGTAGGAGATAAGCTTTTGCACAATTCTATGATAGATTCTGCTGCCAGCACCACCATCATGCCCAAGCAAATCGCTGAGGTTTTGAATATTAAATATGAGCCTTTAAATAGGGGTGTTATGCAACTAGATGGGAATAAGGTCTAGACTGTGGGTCTTATCAAAAGCCTTCCACTAATGTTGTTCGAGTGTCCTAGTGTTACCGTGCCTCAAGAAGTGGGAGTTATTGACATCCCGCCTATTTTTGGCCTCTTCCTTTCTCGAAACTTCGCCCTCAAAATAGGAGGTTACCTATCTTTAGACTGGTCCCACCTCATCCTTCGAACCCAACGTGGTGCTAAACTCAAAATTCTTTCATAAGCCCTTCACACCGAGCACGTAGTGGATCAAGCTATGCTCAATTTTGAGCCAACTCATACCTCCATCTCCAATGAAGAGAGGAAAATTGTAGAACTTCTCAAGGATGAGGAAGTGACCGGGGATATTCCACTAGATCAAGAGGTTTTTCTCAATGAACTCATAAATTCTGATCCATACTCCAACTATCATGCCACAGGTCTTGGTACTTAATGCATTTTTTATGAAGATCAAGTCATCCCAAAACTGACTAAAGAACTGTTGACCAAAGAAGAGTTGTATTCTACGCTCTGGACCTTACACTTTCATGGCACAAGATGCAAAGTAGGTTCAGGGACCTTGGGATTTGCCTTACTTTGCCTTTGGGTGAACAGATTTTGAAGTCCTTTCGCCTGTAGTTTGCTTGCTCCAACAATGAAGTAGAATATAAAGGACTAATCTAAGGCTTAAGCTTGGTAGAAAGGATGGGTATAAAGCAGTTGAAAGTTCTGGGCGATTCTAAGCTAATCATACACCAAGTCTGAGGAATCTCTAGTGCCAAACACGTCTGTATGAGATCCTATCGCCATAGGACATGGGATCTGATCGAAAGCTTTGATGCTTTCAACATCCAGAGGATTCCTTGAAAGACAAATGCTTCCACTGATCGGATGGCTACTATTGGATCGCAATTTGATCCTGCTATGGACCTACTTACCAATCCCCAGGCGGTCTGTGTGATCATTCGACCAGCTATTCCTGACAATGACACCCACTGGCAAGTTTTTGAAAGAGACGAGCAAATCGCTTTGTTCCTTCAAAACTCACGACAATTTGTTGATCAACTGCAACCTAAGGTAAAGGAATCTTATGGGGATCAAATCATTCAACTTAAATCCAATAAGCTCCCAAACGGATTAATCACCCTAGAAAATTTGTTTGACCATGATGATGCCAAAAATGATAGGCGAAAACTTACGACTGATAAGGGCGACTATGTTGAAATGTCGGTAGGGGATGGGAGAATACTCAAGGTCGGAAAGGAAGTTCCTTCGAAACACCAAGAGAGACTGTCTTGATATTGTGATGAGTATGTAGGCGTGCTAGCATGGTCGTATGAAGATTTGAAAGGGTATAATTCTAGCATCATCCAGCACACCATTTAGCTCATTGATGGGGCCAAGCCGGTCTAGTAGAAGCAGAGACTCGTCAATCTGAAAATTGAGTTCCTTATGGCTCAGGAATTGAAGAAATTTATAGAATCAAAGATTGTCTACCACATCAAGCATAGTACATGGGTATCTAATTTTGTGCTAGTCGGGAAAAAGAATGGAGATATCCGACTTTGTGTGGATTTTCGTGACCTGAACCAAGCATCTCTAAAAGACCATTATCCTTTGCCACCAATGGAACAATTGTTAAGCACGGTAGCAGGGTTAGAGATGTTCTCAATGTTAGATGGTTTCTCAAGTTACAACCAAGTATTGGTGAAGCCAGAAGATCAACATAAGACAATCTTCACGACCAAATGGGGAACATTTGCTTATCAGAAAATACCGTTTGGGTTGTCAAATGTCGATGCAACTTTTCAAAGAGTTATGGATCTCGCTTTCAAGAAGCTCATTAACAAAATCATCCTCATATATTTGGATGACTTAACCATGTTTTCAAAACACAAAGAAGATCACTTTGATCATCTTGAGCTAGTATTCCAGAAGTGTCTGGAGTTCGGCATCTCTTTGAACCCAAAGAAATGCATCTTTGGGGTCCCTCAAGGAAAATTACTAGGACATGCAGTGTCAAAGGAAGGAGTCTCCATCGATCCTGATCGAGTGAAGGCAATAAAGGAGCTTCCTCTTCCTATCAACAAAAAGGGCGTTTGGTACTTCCTAGGTAAGGTTAACTTTGTTAGCCACTTTATCTCAGACTTTGCTAGGATAGTGAGGCCTATCACTCTAATTCTTAAAAAGGAAACACATTTTAAATGGACTCCTGTAGCTAAAGAGGCTTTCGAGAAGATCAAAGATGCTATCTCTTCAGCCCCCATGCTATCTAAGCCCGATATGTCTAAGGATTTTATAATGTATGTTTTCTCTAGCCATTATAGCATTATTGTGGTTCTAACCCAGAAAGATGAAAACAAAAGGGGTGAGCACCCCATAGCTTTCCATTTCAAGACTCTGAAGGAATATGAGGCTAAGTACAATTTTGTTGAAAAGCAAGCTTTGGTCGTCGTCAAAGGCCTATTTTTTTTAGGCATTTCATCGCCTGTAATAAGACTACTGTGTATGTCACCCATCCTTCAGTTAGAGAGTATATCATGGAAGGTGACATTACAAAGAAGAGGGCAAACTGGATTACCGAAATCTTGGAATATGACATTGATGTCAGACCCACCAAGTTAATCCGTGACAAAGGTTTGTGTGAATACATAGCCCAAGAGTTTGAACCCCAAGAAGTCGAGGTTGCTATAGGGGAGGTTGTAATGGTCACCTCCGAACCAACAAAAGCATGCTGGATGGAGACTCAGAAATATTTTATGAAGACTGGGATTTTTCCTAAAAACCACCCCCCCGAGAAGAGGAAATTTTACAAGATATAGAATAGCGGCTTTTGCTTGGTGGATGGAGTACTTTTTAAGAGAAATTTTGATGGAATCTTGCTCCGCTGCATGAACCAAGGCCAAGCTAGTAAGATTCTACATGAATTTCATTATGGTTCATGAGGAGGCCACTTTTCAGCACATACTACCATCATCAAGATCACTCGCGTAGGGTATTTCTGGCCCTCTATGTTTAAGGATGTGCACACCCTGGTGAGAGAGTGCAAAGAATGCCAGTACTACAATGGCAGGTTTAGAAAGGTAGCAATGTCACTCAGGCCCATAATGGTGGAAGAACCCTTTGCTCAATGGGGTCTCGACTTCATAGGGATGATCAATCCTCCAAGCTTAGCTAGTCACAAGTGAATCTTAACTACCACTAACTACTTCATCAGATGGTCCGAGGTTGTTCCCTTGAGGAATTCATCAGACACCGAAATATTAACGTTTCTAGAAGATTTAGTGTTCCAATATGGTCCACCAAAGACCATAATATCGGATAACATGCGAACATTCATAGGCTCACGAGTCACCTAGTTCACTCTCAGTAGAGGTATCTACCTAAAGACCTCCTCAAACTACTACCCATAGGGAAATGGCCTAGCCGAGTTCAGTAACAAGAATCTCATAAGGCTCATTAAAAGGATGGGCTATGAGCACAAAAGGGAGTGGCATCACCACTTGAGGAGCACATTATGGGCAGACTGGATAACACCCAAACAGGTCTTAAAGAAATCTCCATACAAGCTGGTCTACAACAAAGACACATTATTTCCCGTATCTCTAGAAATCCCCGCCTTACAATTACTCAAGTCTATCGAGGTGGCAGAAAATGGTCCCATGCAGGTGAGATTGGCAGAAATTATGGAACTAGATGAGGCAAGGGAAGCAACATTTTCATCCCTTCAAAACTGTTAGCAAACCATCAAGAGGTGGTTTGATAATAAGAAAAGTTCTGACCTGGGATTCAAAGAAGGCGACCTTGTTTTGAAATACAATGAAAGTGCAGCCAAGCCTAGTCAACATGCCAAATTTGATGGTTTATGGGAGGGACCCTTCCATGTTATAAATTGCAAAGGTTTCAATTCTTTTGATCTCAAAGATATGCAGGGAGATTCTCTCAGGATCCTTGTCAACGGGTTCCACCTTAAACCTTTTCACTAACAACTTCTCCCTAATGTACATAATGTAAATAATGTTTTTGTGTGCCTTATTTATCTAATTATGGTTCTTCATCCATTTCCAAAGAAAAATGAATCACAAGATACTCTTTGATTAAACAAAAAGAAATCAAATTATAAGTATCTTGTTACATTACATACACCTGCCTGAGACCTAGTTTTGAAGAAGAAGAAAAAGGACAAAGCTTTCTGAAGATAGGGTGGTACTATTTCAAGAATCTTCTTCATCTTCATCTTCATCCATCTAGAAATCAGAGTCATTAGCTTCATCTTCAACATTTTCTCCTCCGACCACTCATGGCTAGAATTGTCGCTAGGCTCCTGAGTTATTGATGCAAGCACCAGATTGGGTTGGACATGTAGTGTCAAGATCCGCGGAAATATGTAGTCTAAGAAATCAGTATACCATTCAATGCCAGCCAGAACGGGTACTATTAGATGGACCTGGAGGAGGAATTCCGCTTGGAAGCGATGAGATGATAGCGACATGGTCTTCAAACCGCCAATAAGCGGGTGCCATGTCACTTCCTCGCCAGAGGTGATGAAATGCCACAAATCTTAGGCCAGAGGCAAGTCTCTAAAAGGGATGTAATACACCACCACGTCTTCCAAGCCACCTAGATAATCCAGGGAGAAGAGTGTTTTGGCTAGCTCCGAGATCAGGTATCCATTCATCCCAATATCTAGTAACGAAGTTACAAAACGCGAGCAAATATCCATGTTCACACGGTATTTGTCCACGTCATCGATAAAGTCCTTGCTAAGCACCCATTTAATGGCAACAATGATCAAGGTGTTTTTGCGTCGTGTCATCCCTTGTAGCCTCTAGTCTGAAATGTTACCTAAGAAAGTGACCTGCGCCTTATTGTTGGTGAGCCTGACGGGAGTATCCATTTCTTAAAGAAATTTCATCGTTGAGCTTGATACTGTGCAAAGGCATGTCTGAAAAGACATGTTTATAGTGGATTTTCAGCTCCAGATGATAATTATAATTAAAGCCAGTGCTCCCAGTTTTTGATGCATCTATCTCCCCTCATCAATTCGCACAAGCAGGCAAAGTTTGGTTCGGAGGTGGCGAGCATTTCTTCATGTGCCTTGAAAAGAGCAACGATGTCCTCAGATGCCATGTGTATGCATTGGTACATCGTGTTTAAGCCATAACACCCCTAGGTCTGTTATAACTTGTGTGAGCCATGTTGGCTATTAATACTCTCCTTTAATGGGGAGATTTGTCCGAACAAGCAAATCACCTCAAGTGGCTCTAATTAACGGTGGGTTGAATATGTATTCTCTTGAGAATCACAGATGGTGACGCTCATCGTTTTTCAGAATTAATTGCAACCAGGAAATGGACTGGCATATGTGCAAATGGGTGCTCGTCATTAAACGACTTCTTTCACAAAGATCTAGGCATGTGACACATTTAAAGAAGAAGGTCACCAAGTGCCCATCATATTGTTAATTTTGCAACCTAGAGCATCGAAAAGCTTTAGAAGTGTCAAAAAAATAATTTCTCCTGCAGAAGATGGAGACAGAAGCAACCCCCTCAGGTTCCGTCCAAGGAAGATTGTGGGTGGATGTATTTGGGGAGCTCTCATATTCCTCTCAAGACATTCCCCCAAAGCCGGAGTATCAAAGGACTAAAGCTAAATCAAAGACAACCACCCACAACCCGACGACGGTGATAGATTCTCTGGAGAATCTTATTGAGCCAGAGCTTCACAAGCAACCTAAGAACCTCATAGAGGTCGCTTGCAATAGAATGATAAACCACATAATGGAGCCACAATCTACAACAGTTAATTTTTGGAATAGTGGCGCTCATGAGTTCGTAGTCCCCATGGTCCCGCACTATCTAGAGTTTGTGGCTACGTGCACTAATAGGTTTGACCCCACTTCTTTTTCAATTAAGGGCTCCTTTTTAAAAGTAGTTATAACCCTAGAGATTGTGAGGGATATGTTGTGTTGTCCCATTTTTTATGGGATGGAGGTGTTCTTTGAAAGTACCATGGAGGAATATCGGAGCACTAGAAGAGATATTGTCTCTTTCTGTCATGACGCGTTGAATCGAAGTCCATCTGTTGGACCTCCAAGACTCCCTTTGTGTCACAATGATTTGAGGCATGATGACCTCAAGGATATTTCCTCAACTCTTGCATGGCTATGCAGTCATGACAATGACCGGGAGATCACTGCTCCTATGATGGGCTTCCTATTCAAATGCCAGAAGTAGAAAGGGCCATTTCATTTTGACTTCTCTATCTTTATAGTCAAAGAAATGGTAAAGCGGCTAGCTAAATTCTAGCATTTTCGGTGGTTCAAGTTCACCTCAGTCCTAGTTCACCTTTTCTTGTGCCAAAATGAAGCTTTTTTCAGCCAATTCATGCGATTATCTACTTATGACGAGTCAGGGAGTAAAATGTATGTATCAACCTGTACACCCATCTTTCTAGCTTCTTTCGATGCCTACCAGTTTTCAGACTATTTCTTAGCTCATGTCCTTAGAGATCTAGGTTTAATTTATGTGGAGCCTCTTGCCCTCTTTTCTCGGATACAAATGAATTGGATGTATAATGAGCGTCCTCCTTGTGACTGGTTTATAGGTAGTGATTTTTCCTTTATCTGAGTGCATGACTTCTCTGAAGAGCCCTTCCACCTTCCTACCTATGTCATAGAAAGAACCTTCACCCTTGAAATTTCATGGAAGATGGTGCAGATTGACAGAGCTATAGGGGCAGGAAAGCATGATACATCCATTATAGAGGACCACAAAGCTATTGGCCCCATTGCTCTCGTTTGGAGGAGCATTGCCAGAAACGTCCTGACATCCAAGCTGGTGCAACTTGGCTTAGTAGTGATTGATGATATGTGGAGTTATGACTCGGATGGGTGCTTGTCTAAGAGGAAGAATGCAGATGGGTGCTTGTCTAAGAGGAAGAATGCAGTTAAGCATGAACCACGAAAGTCGTGGGAAGAGCGCACTAACCCGCAAGTGGATGACCCAAATCTCTATGTAGGTCCTGATGATTTTCCTATTTTAAAATGACCCTATCATGCAAAAGTACAATCCAGCGAAGCCCATTCCCTAGAGTATGCTAGAAGCAATGAGGTTGGATTTGTGGCCTAGAAAAAAGAGGGAGGATTTCCGGATCTATCGTTAGGAAGTGAATCATCCCAGAGCTAATATTGGGAACACTCCTTTTGATGAGCGTTTTGAGATTGAATGGCATCAACACAACAAGTCAGATGAAGAGACAAGCGATGCATCTCCACATGGTGACTCATCTCCCAAGGTGGCCCAACAACAAGAGGTAGAGGTCATAAGTATAGAAGAGCAAGAGACCGGGACCGGGACCAATATTCCTTTTCCTCTCGTCGATTTTGTTCAAAGACTCTGTTCCCAAACTACTTAGAGATCAGTTGAGAGCCAGGAGCCTGACTCCCCATCCAGTAAGAAGCAATATCTCGGTTATGCAAAGAAAGACTCTTCTTCTCGGGCCCCAGAGGTTTCCTCAGTCTCACAATGGCTGGTGACTTCCATGGTTCAGGTATGCCCTTCTTTTCCTTTTCTCTCTGCTCAAGTTGTACCTTTGTTTTCTCCCCATCTCACATCTATGCCTACCCAAATTCCCACTTCTCTCACATTAGCACCCATTGGGGCTCCGACTGAACCTCAAGTTGCGTTATCATAGATATCTGTTTCACTCCCTGCTCGCGGTTTTATCCCTACAACGTTTTCTTCGTAGATGCTTGATGCAACCACTGTCTCATGTAGGCTTGTTTTTGGAGATTCCACTCCTCCCCCAAATATTGGGGCAGCCTCTCCTTTCATCCCATTGTTTTCTCCAACCACGCTTGCACACCCCATTAAGACCTCTTTTGCTGGCCCTATTTCCCAATTCCACTTTGCAATCCCTCTTAGTGTAGCATTTGCTGGCCAAGCTATTGCAAACCCAGATGCTTATCAACAACAGGTTACCTATTCCAAGACTGCATGTATTGGCAAAACTGGTAAAAGAAAGGAGAAGGATGGTGCCAGGCCAACACATTCGCACGTACACACATTTCAATGAAGAGAAGGATATTATTTTCTTTGCGAACATGTTTTCCAAGGCTGACAAGCCGGAGGCCCAAATGAGACCCAATGATTACACTTTGCATGTTGTCGGGGCCAACCTTCTGAATGCTATGACATCTAACAAAGTTGAGATGACGGAAGAAAATTTGAAGGCCGTGTCTTTAGATTTCATCAAAAAGAGTCATCGCCTAGAGAAAATGTAAGCGAAGAATGCGAATATTCGAGAATCTTTCGACCAACAGAGAAAAGAAGACAAAGCTATGAATGTTGAAATCGATCACTTGCAAGGATTGTTGATACAAGCTAACTTTGAAAAAGGAAAGTTGTAATTTGCCCTGAATAATGTGAGTTCTCAGTTGATAGGGTAGGAGGCAATGATGAATGTGGCCTTGAAAGAATTGCAGGAGAGGGAGAAAGAAATACAACAGCTAAAGGAAACTTCCAGAGATGTCACCCAAATGCATACGCAACTGCGTGAGGAGATCCACCTAAAAACAGAATATGCTTGGCAACTGAGTGATGCACAGGTCACACTTTTGGAGGAGAAAACAAAGTTTGAAACAAAGTTGCATGAAAAAGGGTGTAGCCTGGAGCAAGCTGAAAAGAAATTCCTAGATATGGAAGGTTTGTTGCAACAAGAACGAGATCACGTGTCGTGACTTCAACAAGCTGTGCAAGATGGAAGCGCTAAAATCCTCGCTCTGGAAAGTCAAGTGGTCCTTGGGCAAGACAAGTGCAGGGAGCTGCAATATGAGATAACATCAAAGGATGAAGAAGTCTCACGGTTGTCGATCGTTCCTCCTCCCGTGAAATTTTATCATGATTTTTCTCCAATTTTGGTGGAGTTATACGTTTCCCATTGGGAACTAATTAATAAATATTGCCCTTCACTACAACCTGTGCTAAGATTTTTAAGAGAAGCGCAATCCCTCTATGTTGAAGCGAGCGCTCTCATTAACAACTATATGCTTTTTATTGGTCCTAAGCTCCCCGTAGCCCAAGGTTTAATTCAGATGTTGTATGCTGCTCAAGATGAAGAGTTGAGAGAGAAAGGTGTTACTGACCACAAGCAATTAATCAGGAGGACTAATGTCTTCATCAACCAACATATGGTGATCATGCATGTATCAGCGACGCTTGAGCCTTTACAGATTTTAGTTCCAGATATCAAGCAGCGCATAGAGAGGTTTGTTTCCTTGAGTCTGCCTTCTCCTTTTCCTACAGATGGTTATGTGTTAGGGATTAAACAAATGTTGAACCACATAGAGCAATTACAGCAAGATAGGACCTTCCTACAGTGCCTGAAAAATTCTATCTCTGCGGAGGAGGTTGAGCATCTCTTGCATCCCCTGGCCCAACTCTATGCACTCTTGAAACTGGTCCATGATGAACCAACGAACTTGTCGTTTGAGAAAGTAATTTGTTTAGATCAACACTACTAGAATCTAGAAGTGCAGGTGTTTCCCTCTGAGGATGAATGGTTTTTGTTGTAGCAGGTCTTCAATCTGCTTCGCCTCATTCTAGCATGAAGTTTGGTCTTTGAACCAACAATTTTGGGTTCTAGCATTCCGTAGGCAGAATTCCCCATTTAGTCGCTAAGAAATGTTAACATTATTTTGATATTGTTCATAGGCAGCATTTTGATCAAGTGGCAGCAATTCTTTTTTTTATCTTCTACCATTTTCCCGTTCATCAACGTGTGCACCAAGTGGCGTCTTGGCATTGCCTCTAGGCACTCACTTTTTTCATTCAAATTTGAGAGAACATTGAGCTGCCTCATGGCTTAGTTTTTATAGAATGGTATGCTTCTCGGCTCCACCATCCATTGTGCGAAGGTAAAGACACTTGGTGTCTCCGCGTTGCCCGATCTGGTTCCCTTTTTGCGCTTGTTTTCGGGTGTCCCCTGAGCTATCACGTGTCTTCCATGGTTGTTCGTGAACCAGAATGTAGTTTGCATCGTGGTTTTCTTGTTGGGCAATTGCAAGGATCGCCACGATACGGTGGAGATAACAACTTTGAAGGTTGTTTTGTTGGGTAGTGTTTCGCGGTATGCCAGGCCAGGTTTTCTTGTCAAAAGTGGTTGCTAGGATGTTGCTAATGCTGCAAGCTGTTAGTTAGGATTTGTGGCCTCTACTTATGCTTTCTTTTCCTTGCTTAGAAGGGTTCAAACTTTCAGAGAGATTTTAGACTTTGGCTCATTTAAAGAAGCCTTTATGTTAATTTAATTTGGTGAATGATAGACATGTCAGATTGTGTCTATGGCCTTTGTGATGGTTTTATTTGAAGCTTAATATATTGACTTTTGTGTTGTTTTCAAGCTCAATAACTTATATGACATTTGTTGTGAGACTCCGCAGATTAAACTATGTTTTAAGACTTGTTATCTGTTGGATAAATAGTTAGTATCATTTTATGTTGAATGAGTATTGTGTTGAATTATTCTCTTGAATGGTTATGAGTATGTAGATTGTTGAATGAGCTTTAAAACCATATGTTTCTAGGTTTTATATGTTGTTAATGCTTTTCTAAAAATGCTCTGGCGTATTGCCTAAATAGTGTAGACCATTTTGTTTCAATTTTTCTCCTTCCACTTTTCTCCCTCAATTGTATGAAGAGTCGACTTCTCAAACCCGGA
Source organism: Cryptomeria japonica (assembly GCF_030272615.1). Lineage (NCBI taxonomy): Eukaryota > Viridiplantae > Streptophyta > Pinopsida > Cupressales > Cupressaceae > Cryptomeria > Cryptomeria japonica. The sequence continues at coordinate 377,295,905 of NC_081411.1, read as the reverse complement.
GGTCATTTAGTGAGTTTCACGCAATAGGTCCCCCATCACTGAATTTCCCATATGGTTGTTCGTGTTTAAGGTAAAATTAGGAGTCAACAATATCCTCATGCCAAAATGAAGTAGATTGAAGAAATTGTTGTATAATTGGAGATATAATTTATTTCTCATATAATTTGTGTGAGGATCATAATCTGGTTTGTTATCATCACAAGAAGTGAGTAATTAATTGATGATAAAGGTACACCCGTCAAGGCATAGCAAAGCCTAAAGAGATGAAGATATTTACCCATGGGTTGATTCTTGTTCATTGGATAGATCACTTTTAAGACTTGATAATAGAATTTGTCATACTCTTAAGGTTTTGTAATCTATTGATTTGGGAATGAACGCATCCTATAGCTGGTTTCTGGAAATCTACTTTTTGAGACTCAGATAGAGACACCTACAAAATCTAGAGGGAAACCTTGAAGATAGGGGTGCCCCAAGCGCCTTGGTCTAGACAAGAGTGCCCCAAGCACCCTAGTCCTAGAAAACCAAGTCCAAATTCTAAGAATAGGTTTCAATTTGCTTGTTGAAGGTCTCCTAATGTTCATGTCTCTATTGACAACCTATAGTTGCACACAAGAGGAGATAACAGGTATTGTGGATAAGGGTTTGCCTAGGTAAAAACCCATGTTTGAAGTAACCCTATTTAAAATAAAAATCAAACTTCAATTGAATTGGAAAGCTTACCTTTTGGGAACAAGGCTAGATCTAAAATTAAAATGCTTGAATGTAGATGATTATACCTTCAATAAGCGATTCAATGCTCTTAGGATAAGTCCTCCATATATTGATGAAATAACATGATAAATCACATAAAATCCATCATGGAATCATCAATGAAATATAATATGAAGATATCTTGATGTAGTTTGCTACTCCTTGAATCAGATATAATCTTGAGGAAGAAGAATTGCTCTTGAATTGGATGATAATGCTACCATGAGATGAGATGTTGGAAATGAATTAAGAAGAATTCCTTATATAGGGATTTCACAATTAAAATCACCTTTAGGCCAACTTAGGTTTGGTATATTTTCACATGAAGCAAGATTTGAATAGGGTAGGACCACCCAATTATCCTCTTGAAATTTGGGGCAAAAAGCATGAGGCTAGGAGGTTTGTGCCAACCCAATCCCAATACATTTCTCTTGACTTTTTTAGGAATAAAAGATAACATCATTCTAGTGTCAATTCCATCTTAGTGGCTCAAAACCTGATGTATAGATATGTGAAATATATTTTGGAAGTTAAAATTGGGATACATCAACATAATAAAAGATAAAGGGCACACCTAGATTTAAGGGCCCAAATAATGTGATGGCATAATAAAGTGGAATAAGAATCATAATATGGAATTGAATATTAATTAATTATAATAAATGTCCCATGAAATAGGACCTTGTAACCTTTGCTACACATCTGACTCACACTCAATAGGTTATGTCTCAAACCTTTCATATAATAAACATCGTTAGTTTTAATATGCTTACCATCTATAAAGATGCTTCCTTTTCCACAAATAGAACTTCCTCTCCTATAAAATCAACTGATCCACCATCATGCTTCTGAAGTTCAACAAACTTACCTCTATCACTGGTCATATTATTTGAACATCCATGGTCAATGATCCACACTTTTGGTTCCACTTTTGTATGTAGTGCAGTTTTCACACTCATTGGTTTCTCATTGTTCTTCTTCTGGACTTTTGGACCTCTCATTATACTTTTCTTCTATAGCTAGGAACAAATATTCTTCATTTGAGTCATCACCATCTTTTTCTTCAGATGAGTAGGTTTTCATTGAACAAAAACTCTTCTTTTGATTATCATTGTCATCTCTTCTCTTATTTCTATCATTCCCTCTGTAGTTTTCCTTTCCTTTGTTATCATCATTAGATCTTCTACCATAATCCTTTTTATACATGCATCTAGAATCATAATGACCAATTCTTCCACAATTAGAACATTTTAGGGGTAACTTACCTTTGTACTTTCCAATTCCTCTCTTTAATCTTCTCTCAAAGTTTGCTTCAATCTCATCCATGTCTTCATTTTCTTTTGGTTCTTCTTCAAGATACTTTCTAACTTTGAATGTTTCTTTTTTCCTTTCCTTTTTGATGTTAGTCAATTTAGAAATCTCAAAGGTAGAGAGTGAACAAAGGAGTTGATCCATAGTGTACTTATCCATACCATGACTTTCCTCAATAGCATACTTCTTAGGTTTATAACATTTGGGTAATGTTGTCATTATCTTCCTCACAACTTCACTTTCTTCTAGCATTCCACCAATACTCCCAAGTGTGTTACAATCTCATTCACTCAATGAATATAGCCTTCACTGTTTTCCTCATTAGACATCCCCACATTCCCAAACTTGTGCTTTAGATTTGTAATCTTGGCTTTCTTTGTCTTTTCATCACCTTCAAATACACTCTTCAACTTTTTCCAAATTTCTTTAGCTAGCTTCATGCCTATAACTTTGCTAAGTACTACATCATTCAAACAACTGACAATTACAACCGTAGCCTTTGCGTTATTCTCATATGCTTTGATTTCATTTAGAGTTTTAGGATCATTTAGAGGAGTAGTATAGCCATTATTAATGCTTTCCCATATCTCAATTGGCATAGTTACTAAGTGATATTCCATCATTTCTTTCCAATAAGCATAATTTGTGCCATAAAACTTTGGTGCCTTGTAGGTAAAATTTTGTACCATTCTAGATCTTTCTCAAGTGGTTAAGCTTCTCAAGTGGAACCTCACTTTGATACCAATTATTGAACCCACCATAAGACTGAGAGGGGGGTGAATCAATTTGGACCTCAAAGTTCTTAATTTTTTATCTTTTAAAATTCAAATTACAACTATATAATTACTACAGTAATAAATCATGAAATCACAAAGCACAACAAACATATGAACACCAAATTTATGTGGAAAAACCAAGGTGAGAATCACACTCACAATATGAATATAATTTATTGCAGTGTTGGAACTCACTACCCATAAGAGGACTTGAAACACTAAGGTTCCCAACCTTTGGGAAAGATACAAATGACTTGCAAGACTGAGATACACTATTTGAAGTAAAGATACAAAAAGTTGCCAAGAGACTCATTGCCTTCTAGTAGAGAAAGGAATAGTTGAATTGAAATGAACAAGATCTCCTAATCATGAAATTATCCTTGAACCACTATGTCAAGCAACCAATATCATGGTAAAAACATTTGACTTCAAACACTATCTCAGAATACCATCACAATGAAGATATCATCATTAAAGCTCTTCACAACTGACTTTCACACATCTCCAACACAAAATCTACTTGCAATACATTCACATCCATTGGTTTACAATTCACACACATCCCATACATTCACTCACACATCCACACTCCTTTATATACAAGATTATTTATTAAAACCCTCAACTAGGCTGGTCATAGACATAATTATCAATATCACATAAATTTAGCCACTCGGACCTAAAGTATCCATCGTTTTGGTCCACTCTAGGAGATACATCATACCACACCCATCTAAGTTGATTCCATCAAACTACACACATGCTAAGACATTCTCCAAACTCGACATCAAATGAAATGTGTAGATAAACAATAAAAAGCATTAACCAGTTGGCCCAAAACTATCCTATAATGCAAATTACACAATGTGGATCTCCACGCACCACTGTGAGACCCAAAACACTAACCAAAATCATTCTCCAAAGAAAACCTGGACCAAAAGAATATGATCTAAGTAAGATAAGCCAACCAAACCAGCTTGAACACAACACAACTAAGCATGTCGAACACAGAACAAGATAACTTCACTTGCTAGTCAACTTAACACCTAAAAATTGAACTAGAACACTGCACAAACCAAATGAGCATGTAATCCAAATTGTAGCACTTGAATTAAAATATCCAGAAGCTAACAAGCATTCTGTGGATTAGTTGATAGACAACCATTGTCAGAAACAACAAAAAACACTTCTACCACCTGAGCAACAGAGGACTTGTAAACTTGATAGTGCAATTTACACAAATCATAAACACTATATCCAAAACCGTACTCCACAATCTTGTCATGTTAGAGGAATGCAACACATTCTTCCACTGGGACATTAAAAACTCTTTTCGGCATATTGGAACTTCTAGTACACCAACCTTTTAGAAACACCTCAACATCTTCTCCAGACCACACAATAATACCAGGACACTCACTTCTAGACCATCTGCAACACATAGTGACATGGATGACAATAAAAGATAGGTTGACATAAATGACAACACAACACAAAAACTCAAGTTTCCAACAACAACCCAACCAATGTACACTATTCCTTACCACTTCTTTGAAATCCACACACCCACAACCTATGAATGGAATTTTATAATATATTTAGAAAGAGCTCTCTTCCTTGTTAGAATAATTTTCTAAGACACACCATTTTATAACTCCCTTGAACATGGAGTTAAGAGGGAGATCTCAAGTACAACCAAATGCAAATTTTCTTTTGATCAAAGTGACATAAAATTGAACCAAACATCAAAATAATCATGTACAAGAGAGATGGATGATGTAGAAGATACCACAAGGAGATAAATTTTTTAATTGGTATAAATAAAAAATATAATTATCAAAGAGGTTGGTATGGTGTATATACACATCAATGTCATTTAAAAATGAATGAAGGACCTCCTTGAATTAATATAGTATAACACATCCTTATAGCTACACTTGGTGCTAACACAATATAATAAAAAATAAAGTCGAGATTACAGAAAACTCCAACATACCCCTTCAAGGTTAATAAAATAATCCATTAAAAACTTTACTTCTCAACCCGTCTTACTTTAATTCCTAAAGACCGATGTAATCTTGAGGAATAACAAATTATTCATAGGCATAGTTGTGGTGAAGATAACTTTTAGCTATTATTGCAATGAATACATAAGAAATCAACATTGCCTTATTTAAAATGATTCTTGATATAGCTCATGTGAATCTTAATGTTGTCATGCAGTGAATGATTATTATGAATATGAATCATTTGAATGAAAGTCATTCTATCAACATGAATGATATTAGGACCATCTTAAAAGAATTCAAATCAAGAAGAAAAAGAGATCACAACAACATGAAGTAACATGCTTCTCTTTTGATTTAGAAAGAAATTAATTGTTATTTCTTATGTTAAAAAAAAAAATTTAAAAATTCTTTATGTTAAAAAAAAATGGGCCATGAGTAAATATGTATCTTGATATACTCTTTTGAATATAAAATTCACTATCCTATTATACATGCAATCAAAAGATAATATTAAAAGTAGTATTCATAAAAAAACCCATAAGACAAAAATGGAAAAATGAGACTTAAACACATGCACAATATAGTAGATTCACAAAATATGAATTAAATAAAGGGGGAAATTCCATTACTACTTTAAGATAGTTGTACTCTCAACAAGAACATAATAGAAATATAGTGATTAAAAATAATCTTTATTTTTGTCAATAATTAACCATTAGTACTTCTAAATGAATCCTTAATTTTCACAAGTGGCATCTTCCCACATAATATGTACTTCTAAATGAATCCTTAATTTTCACAAGTAGCATCTTCCCACATAATATGTTCTTCATTTGATAACAATGTAATCATATCCATTAAAAGTTTATTTCTATTTGTTTTAATAATGGCATAGGTACTATAATTATTCTTCCCTCTTAATCTAGCTATATGTGCCCGAGAGTAGAATGTGGAATCTACATAGTGGTGGGAAATGATGTATAGCTATATTTTCCAAGGACTCATTTTTTTTTGGTTCTATCTATTTTTCTTTCCAATATAATAGATTTGGTTTAGGATTCTAAGTTCTTAAAAGCGCTTTGGGTATGGATATGTGGAATTTTGTCTTCTTTTCAAGGAAATTATTTTCCATACAATTGTAAAATAAGATTTATTTGAAGTTTCAACATTAATTGGTGGCATGTTGTTCCTCAAACAATTAAAATATGATCTTACTATGGCATTTGTTTATCATGTCATGTATTCTAGCCTTCTCAAAAACAAGATTGTAGCATTGAAGAATTCTTTCAAATCACATAAATTTCAATTGAAAAATGTATTATCTACAAAAAGAAAAATGGGTCTTTGTGTTGGACATTGTTGTTGTTAGGATATGTTTTTGATTAAGTAAAAACAGGTTTTAAGGGACCCGAAACCCGATTACAATCAAAAGATATTCAAGAACGAAACAAAACAAGACAGCTGCAAAAGACCAGCAACAAAACCAACAGCAGAGAAAAGGACAGCAAGAGGCCAGCAAGAAATTGACCCCAAGCCCAGCATTACAAGATATTTAAAAACTCTTCATAGTTTCCTCAGCATTTTGTACCAAGAGCATCATCACCTTGGCCGCTTCCCTCAGGTCGTTGTTTTCCTATCCAATCTGACTCTCTTTCATTTTGGTGTCCTTCTCAATAGTGGTCTGCCTAGTTCTGCGCCTAGGGTTCTGGTGGGTGGGGCTAGAAGTTGGAGCATCTTCTATAATTACCAAGTTCTTATCCTGATTTTTCTTTTCCAAATGATCCACCAGTGCGTTCATATTCTAGGAAGAAACTTTAAGGACCTGGAGGCTATGGTTCATAAGGCTTTTCAAAGCCTTCTCATTATGGGCAATCTGGGTGTTGACGTTGTCTTTGTCCTCCTCCACCTGCTCTTTCATAGTTCTAATAACATCCTCCAAATGTTTCAAGTCCCCTTTAATCAGATCTTTCTCCAACCAGTCCTCCATCTCCATTTCCTCCTTCGCTTCACTATTTTCTGTATCCTCATTATGTTTCCCAGAGTCAAACATCTTAATCAACTTATTAATCTTATCTTCCAACTCCCTTTGCTTACCTTGCATACTGGTGATGTTTTCGACAACCCATTTCTGGAAATTGAAGAATTCAAGAGTGCAGTTGCGGGTGGTGTCCAAGATGGTGTTCGCAGAGTCCTTGCCCTGTTCAGTCTCCTTAGAGTTAGGGTTGTCATACTCTTTAGGATTCAGAGCCTCATTCTCGCTTTCCGAACCCTTAGGGTTAGAGTGAGGGTTTTCATAATTACCCCCTTCCTCCCCTTCACCATAGTTCTCATCCTTATTTAGCTCCATTTTAGTATTAGTGTTCTTATCCTTTTCCTCTTCTTCATCACAATGCACCTCCTTTTCCTCATGCTCTGTTTCAACTTTCCTTTTTTTATGGGTAGGGGTGCTGGGTTGATCCCCATTCGAGTTAGAGTCTTTGCAACTCTCAGATATATGAGCGTTAATGATCAAAGGATCATCCTTGGTTGCCCTAGCCTTATCCTTAAGATGTTCATAAATTAGTAGAATGAGCCCCTGGTGGGCTAAAGGGTAAGAATTAGGCTTTTTAGCATGGTCTGCAAGGCTCTCATTTAGAGAGGATGCTAAATAGAAGGGCAGGGATATTTTAGCCCCATGATGGAAATGGTTCAGGATAGCAAAATGATAGTTATAATTTTTTGTAAATCTGCCATCCATAGTCAAATATTCCATCAAAGCCCTAAGAACTTTTTGCCAGAAAGGCTTTACCTGTTGGGGAGTGTAGTAGGAGATGTTGTCCTTCTTCACAAGCTTACCCTTCTCATCCTCCAACTTCGAGAAATTTTTAAAAGCTTCAGCTATATACTTCCGATCTCTATAGAATTTAGTCCCCTCCGTCTTGATCCCCATGACCTCTGCAATCAAGTTTTCATCGATTTGCCAAATCTCCCCAAACAGCGTGGCTCTGTTGTTGTCATTGATGTCAACATATTCCTATGATTTATTGCTTCGGTGCTTGCGGATTGAATTATTCAGATTTTGGTTTGGTGTATGGAGTATTTATAGTATCATTATATTCTTTTGTATTGGTTTTGGTGATCCGGGAAGCTTAATTGATCATAGCATATGATCTGGTTTGCAGTTTGTTTTTCTTATCAATGCTTTGCAGAGTTTAGTATTTCCTTTGGTATATTCTAGTGTGATCATATCTTGAGCTGAGTCTTTGGGAGATTTTTTGGAATGGTCTTGTGTATCTTCGTTTTATATGGTTCATGATTTGGTGCTCCGCAAGTCATCTTTCTTCGTGAGATTTGTTGTTGTTTGAGTGCTCTTGAGTTTCAGACGTTGATAGATGAAGATTTGATAAGTGGTGTTGGTGCAGCTATTACTGATAATTCTAACGTTCTTGCTAGTGTTTCCTAATTGTGTCCTATTTGTTTTGATGGTTTGCATTGATCGTTGTGCGAGCTCTTAGTGTTTTTTTCTCAACCGGTGATGTTTTTCGTGTTATGCGGTTTTCTTGGTGGTGTAGTGTGTTGTGGTTAGTCTTGGTGTGATTTCTGGTGGTGTTGCATGTTTGGAGATTTGAATTAGGTCCATGTTATGTCATGTATATCATTATATTGGTCTGGTGGTCAATCTTTGTATCATGTGATGTAAATTTATAATTATGAGTTAAGGGTTTAGCTGACCTTGTTGTCAAGGTTGATGAATTATATAAATAGGTGATATTGTCATGCAATTTAGGTATCAAGGTTGTGTCTATCTTATTAGAGAGTGGTGTATGTGCGAACAAGGATTCATCTTCCAATGTGGTGTATTGAGAAGATATTGGTGTTGCAGAGCAGACAATTGTGCTTAACCAGAATTGTCATCAGGCATTCAATGGAGATGCTATTATTGCAGTTCATTCCTTCTGGATTGTAGTCCGAATTTGTTGTAAGTCAATGAGACTTCCTTGAGGGTTGTAGCCTTCCGGATCATTATCTTTTGAGTAGTGAGCTCTAGGCAGTGTCCCTGAATGCATGTGCATTCCCCATTGTAATATTTACACATACTACTACAGAGTATCATCTTATTGTGTGTAGGTTCCCACCATGTTTTTTCCCTTAACTGGGTTTTCCATGTCAAAATCTTGGTGTTGTGTGTTGTGTTATAATTTTTCTCATCTTTGTTATTATTGTGGTTTATCAGATCTGTATTTGTGATTAAGTTTGTAGATCTGGTGAAAACTAATTCACCCCCCTCTCAATTTTATTTCATTGTTGTTGCCAACAATTGGTATCAGAGCTAGATCCTCTTGAAGAAGCTTAATCACTTGAGGAGATCTGGGATGGTAACTGGAAGTGGAGTTGTTATCTTTAAGAAGGAGAGTCTGAGATTTGATGGAAGTAACTATGCTATATGGAAGAACCGGATGGAGGTGCACTTGAGATGTCTTGGAGAAGACTATTGGAAGATTACAAAGAATGTCTATTATGTTCCTCATAATGGATTGGTTACTGCTAATGAGATCAAATAAGATAAAAATAACATTAGAGCGAAGGAAGCATTTCTGAGCATCCTGACTGATTCAAAGATTACTAATGTAATTGGACTTCAGACCACACATGAGATCTAGGAGAAGCTTGAGACCCTATATGAAGGAGATAAACAAGTGAAAGTTGCTAAGTTGCAGAGTTTGAAAGGAAAATATGAGATGCTGAAGATGGAGAAGATGGGAACATAAATACCTTTATGGCTAAGGTGAATGACCTTGTCCTATGTATTAGATGTGTCAATGGAGCCCTTAAAGAAGATGAAATTGTTGCTAAGGTGTTGAGATCATTACCTCCTTATAAACATAACGTAGCTGCTATTGATGAGATCCAGAGTGTGACTACAGTAACAAGAGATATGTTGGTTGGAAAGATTGCTACATTTGAGCTGAGTGAATTTGGTGAATCACATGGAAAGTCTAGGACAACATTTAGAGCATTTGTATCCAAAAAGAAGAAGTATGATCCTAAAGAATGCAAAATATCCAGGTATGAAAGAGAAAGAAGAGAGATGGAAGAGCAATAAAGAGAACTAGATGAGCTTGAAGCATTGATTGCTTGAAGATTGCCTAAAGGAGCTAGTAAGTATGATGAAAAATTTCCCTTGAAATGTTTCTCTTGCAATAAGGTAGGACATTTTTCTTCTAGGTGCCCAGAGAGAATGACTAAGTATGATAAGCATGATAAATTTAATAAGCATGACAGAAATGAAAGATATGAAAAGCATGAGAAGTATGATAAGCCTTACAAGTCTAACCAGAAGTATAAGCATCAGAAGAATTGCTATTATGTTGTTGATGAAGGTGTTACAAATGAAGAATCAGAAGGAGATGAAGTTGTGTTTCTTGCCATTAAAGAAGATGGATGGATACCTTGTTGATTCCACCAGCTGCACTATTGAGGAGAAAGCTTTAGCTACTAAAGTTGAAGAAAATGATGAATGCGTAATTGACATCAATTGTTCATATCATATGACCGATGATAAAAGAAATTTTGTGAGTATGGAAAGATATGATGGTGGAATAGTGAGATTTGGAGGTGATAAAGCCTGTGTGTGTTGGCCATTTGGAGGAATTGATTATGTGTTATATTGATGTTTTGTCATTAATGTCAACACTAGCTATTTTGGCTGCTTTACCAATATCCTTCTGGTCTCGGTAAGTTGCTTGGTTTCTGGTTGGATTAGATCATGATGATCTGGTATGCTCCGATATGTTTGGGTTATGGAATTGGGTTATTCATGCTACTCAGTTTCATGTTCAGTTAGTTGGTTTTGATCTAGTGATCGGATAATATCTTGTATGCTGGCAAGCTTGGTTTGTTGTTCTGACGAGGGTTTCACTGACAAAGATTTGTTGAAGATCTTTGATTATATACATAAATGGTGTTGGTGCGGCTTCTAGTGGAGATTTGGGATGCTAATGGTGATCGTGTTTGAGACTTAGTTGATTGTGATCATTGCTTTAGCGTGTATGGACCTATATTGGGTTCCAGTTTATCTAGGTTATGGACCGACTTAATGTAACGTGTGGATTGGACTTCTCGATGCGTTTCTGGGATGTCTTATGGGTTGGATATTATTTGTTTGGTCTCAGGCCGACATGTTTTGTAATTATGTAATTGTTTTATTGTCTAGTGGTGGACCTTATTGTTTGTGGTCGAGGGTTTGTATATATATGATGTAAGATCTAATTGTAGATCGCCATGGTAAGGGACATGGAATGTAAAAGGAGTGAATAATGTAATAATCATTCAGGCAAAGGGTTTGGTCGATCATTGGTGATCGAATTTAGTTGATGTAAGAGGATTTAGTCCTTCGGTATTGAGCTTAATCAGAACTATATTCAGGCATAGAAGATGTTATCTTTGCAGTTCATTCCTTCTTCCGGATTGTAGTCTGGATTTCTATGTAGTTAGTGAGACTCCTTTTGTGATGAGCGGTGTGCTCTAGGTTGTTGGCCTTCCTGCAAGTGCAGGCCCCTCAATTGTAATCACATACTTACTGCAGAAGTATTATTTGACTGTGGGTAGGATTCTCATCGTGATTTTCCCTTTACCAGGTTTTCCACGTATAAATCTTGGTGTCATGTGGATGGTATTTATTCTCTGATTGTTGTTTATGTTTAATTGGTTTATCTGCTATTTTAGTAATTGGTTTATGCATTCTAGTATTGATCTTTTGGGTTTCGGTATTAAAGTTTTAATCGCTTAATTTTATAGTAATATGGTGACAACTGATTCACCTGCCCCCCCCCCCCCCCCCTCTTAGTTGTCTTTCGATTATTTGAACTATCTAATAGTGTGATCCATAGTAGAGGTTCTATTTCCTTTGATGGTAAGTATAACACTGATGATGTTCCGTATGTTGAAGGTTTGAAGCATAATATCTTAAGTGTTGGACAAATGGTGGACAAAGGCCATGATTTACAATTCAAGAAAGGTAAATGCAAAATCCTAAATGCCTCCATTATAGAGATTGCATTTGGAACTAAGACTGAAGGTAATATCTTTCATTTGAATGCTAGTGAGAAAATTTGTTTGATTTCTCAAATTGATGAAAGTTGGTTGTGGCATAGGAGAATATGTCATGTTAATTTTGACTCAATGATTAAGATCAATTCTACTCAAGTTGTTAGAGATCTACCTATGATTGTTAAGCCTGTTAATTCGATATGTAAGGAATGTCAATTGGGTAAGCAAACAAGAATTTCTTTCAAAAGAAAGCAGTATACATTTGATGGATTGCTAGATCTTGTGCATACAGACCTATGTGGACCTACAAATATTAGAAGTGTGCAAGGAGACAAATATTTTATGTTGCTAATTGATGATTATTCCAGGATGATGTGGGTTGTCTTTTAGAAGGAGAAATCTGAAGCATTAGACAAATTCAGGATATTCAAAGCAAAGATTGAGACTGAGTCAGGATTGAAGGTGAAAGGTCTAATATCTGACAGGGGAGGAGAATTTTGTTTTGGTGAGTTTGATTCATTCTATGAGAAGCATGGGATTAGAAGACAATTATCTTCTCCTAGAACTCTACAACAGAATGGAGTTGTTTAAAGGAAGAACATGATTGTTTTGGATGCTGCAAGGACTATATTGATTGAAGGGAATGTTTTGAATATCTATTGGAGATAAGCTATCAGCACTGTTGTTTACACATTCAAGTGAGTTCATATTAAAGGTGATTCCAGTAACACTCCTTATGAGCTATGGTTTGGTCATGTTCCTACTATGAGATATTTCAGAATATTTGGTAGAAAATGTTATATCAAGAGAGATGACGACATAGGAAAGTTTGATGCAAGAAGTGATGAAGGAATTTTCTTGGGATATTCAACAAAGAGCAAATCCTACCGGTGCTACAATAAGTGACTGATAAAGATAGTGGAAAGTACAAATGTGAAGGTGGATGAGAACCTTCGAAAAGAAATCAGAGATTGCGGATATGATGATGGTCAATGTATTGTTCTAAATCCTATTCAGACTAAAGAATTGAAGCAGAATGATCCAGTAGAGATAGTTAATCTGGATGTTGTTGTTATTGGTGGAGAGGTGCAAGAACTCAAAAATCAGAACAATCAGAAGACTCCGAGGTATGTAAGATTGAATCATTCTGAAAATAAGATTATTGGACATAAAAATAAAGGTGTGATGACTAGAAGAAGGATAGCTGCTGAAGAGGTATGTTTGATTTCTAAAGTTGAACCTAAAGATGTTGTTGAGGCTTGCAAAGATGAAAACTGGATAAGGGTTATGGAAGAAGAATTAGATTAGATTGAAAAGAATGACACATGGGAACTTGTGCCTAGACCTAAAGATAAGAATTTATAGGTACTAAATGGGTATTTAGGAATAAATTGAATGAAGTCAGTGAAGTTGTCAGAAATAAAACAAGACTGGTATGCAAAGGATATTCACAAAAAGAAGGGATTGATTATGAGGAGACTTTTGCTCTGGTGGCGAGACTTGAAGCTGTTAGACTGTTGCTTACATATACTGCCTATAAAGATTTCAAGGTGTATTAGATGGATGTCAAGACATCTTTTTTGAATGGTGATCTTGAGGAAGAAGTCTACATTGAGCAACCTGATGGATTTTCATTATTAAATGATGGAGACATGGTATGTAAAGTGAAGAAAGCTCTTTATGGATTGAAACAAGCCCCTAGAGCCTGGTATGCTAGATTGGATAATTACTTGCTGAAATTAGGATTTAATAAAGGGACTACTGATAGTAATCTGTATTTTAAGATTGAAAATGATAACATCTTGATTGTTGAAGTCTTTGTTGATGATATTATCTTTGGAGGAGATGATGACTTGAGTATGAATTTTGTCGATGATATGCAAAAAGAATTTGAGATGTCTATGATAGGTGAGATGAAATTTTTCTTAGGTTTGTAGATTTCACATATTGGAAAAGGTATTTTTATATCTCCAACTAAATATGTGAAGGACTTGTTGAAGAAGTTTGGGTTAGATGACTCCAAAACGGTTGGAACTCCTATGGTGACTGGGTACAAATTGTCTAAGAATGATGAATCTCTGAAAGGTAATCAGTTTGTATAAATCTATGGTTGGTGGACTGCTATATCTTACTCAGACTAGGTCAGACATTATGCATGTTGTGTGCATGGCTACTAGATATCAAGCCGATCCGAAAGAGAGTCATGTCACTACTATAAAGAGAATATTCAGATACTTGAAGGGAACTGTGGATTATGGTTTGTGGTATCTGAGGAATGATGATTTCATGTTATGTGCTTACACTGATGTTGATTGGGCTGGTGATTTTGATGACCGAAAGAGTACCTTCGGTGGTGCTTTCTTTTTAGGTAAGAAATTGGTTTCATGGGCTAGCAAGAAACAAGATTCAGTGTCCTTATCTACTGTTGAAGCTGAGTACATTGATGTTACTGGTAGCTACACTCAAGTAGTTTGGATGAAGAAAATGTTGAAGAATATTAGATTTATCTATGATGAGCCTACTATCATATATTATGATAATTCCAGTGCTATTAACAGGTCAAAGAATCCAGTGCAACATTCAAAAACTAAACATGTGTCAATCAAATATCATTACTTGAGTGAAAAAATCAGTGAAGACGAATGGAGCTGGAATATGTGTCTACAAAGGAACTAATTGTTGATATTTTCACTAAGCCTTTCCCTACAGATACATTTGTCTATTTGAGAGACAAGTTAGGGGTATCTACCCCTCCTGATGAGAACTAGATGCATTGAGTTGCATCAATCTGGTGGACTTCATAGTCTTATTCCTTTTATTTGGATTGATGAGTTGGTGTTGCTCCTTTGGTGGAGTAGTATGTTGGATTGGTTATCTGTTTATGGGTAAGAGAATCATAATTTTTTTATCTAAGGGGGAAATTTTGGTTTTCTATCTTTGGCATTGTTGTCAAAGGGGGAGAGAAGCATGTGAAAAACTGTTTTATCTGCTTGATCTTAGGGGGAGTTTGTTGGAGATGTTTTCTTTCTTTCCATTGATTGTTTTTCACATTCATATGTTGTCATCAATAACAAAGGGGGAGATTGTTGGATATTGTTGCTGCTAAAATATGTTGTTGTCATTGATGTCAACATATTCCTATGATTTATTGCTCTAGTGCTTGCATATTAGTTTATTGGGATTTTGGTTTGGTGTATGAAGTATTTATAGTATCATTATATTCTTTTGTATTGGTTTTGGTGATCCGGGAAGCTTAATTGATCATAGCATATGATTCGGTTTGTAGTTTGTTTTTCTGATTAGTGCTTTGCAGAGTTCAGTATTTCCTCTGGTATATTCCGGTGTGATCAAATCTTGAGCCGAGTCTTTGGGAGATTGTTTGGAATGGTCTTGTGTATCTTCATTTCAGATGGTTTGTGATTTGGTGCTCTGCAATTCATCTTTCTTCATGACAGTTGTTGTTGTTTGAGTGTTCTTGAGTTTCAGACGTTGAAAGATGAAGATTTGATAAGTGGTGTTGGTGTAGTTGTTACTAATGACTCTAACGTGCTTGCAGGTGTTTCCTAATTGTGTCCTATTTGTTTTGACGACCCACATTGATCATTGTGTGAGCTCTTGGTGATTTTTCTCAACTGGTGATGTTCTTTGTGTTATGTGGTTTTCCTGGTGGTGTAGCGTGTTGCAGGTGGTCTTGGCATGAAATCTGGTGTTGTTGCATTTTTGGAGATTTGAATTAGGTCCATGTTATGTCATGTATATCATTATATTGGTCTGGTGGTCGATCTTTGTATCGTGTGATGTAATTTTATAATTATGAATTAAGGGTTTAGCCGACCTTGTTGTCAAGGTTGATGAATTGTATAAATAGGTGATATTGTCATGCAATTTAGGTATCAAGGTTGTGTCTGCCTTATCAAAGAGTGGTGTATGTGCAAACAAGGATTCATTTTTCGGTGTGGTGTATTGAGAAGAGATTGGTGTTGCAAAGTAGACAATTGTGCTTAACCGGAACTATCATCAGACATTTGGAGATGCTATTATTGTAGTTCATTCCTTCCGGATTGTAGTTTGAATCTTGTTTTAAGTCAGTGAGACTTCCTTGAGGGTTGTTGCTTTCCGAGTCATTATCTTTTGAGTAGTGATCTCTCGGCAGTGTATCTGAATGCATGTGCATTCCCCATTGTAATATTTACACATACTACTGCAGAGTATCATCTTATTGTGGGTAGGTTCCCACTGTGGTTTTTCCCTTAACCAGGTTTTCCACATCAAAATCTTGGTGTTGTGTGTCATGTTATCAATTTGCTCATCTTTGTTATTGCTGTAGTTTATCAGATCTGTATTTGTGATTAAGTTTGTAAATCCAATGAAAACCGATTCACCACCCCCCTCTCAGTTTTCCTTCATTGTTGTTGCCAACATTTTTATGCTATCAATTTTCTTCACCATCATACCCCAAACCAATCTCTTCATCCTCCTCTAGTTATTGTGTTTGCTAATGTTGATCTCTCTAGTTTCTAGATGGCGGAGGTGCTAATTCTTTTGTAAGTGTTTACTATTCTTTGAATATTTAGTCTATTTTCTTCTTTTTTTTGGCTTTTGACACTTCTATATGTACCTTGCATATATTATTTTGGTTGGTATAGTTATCTATCTTGTGTGTTATAGTTAATCTTTTTCTTATATTTTTATATTAACTTTTGTCATAATTTTTTATAGATACTTATCACCTATTAGAAAAAGAACTTATGTTTTCCTAGTTTGAACTAAAAATTTATTCTTTAGTAACCTTTGAAAATGATAGATGAAGTACAAGATGCATTCATGTAGATGGTGACAACTCTACTTTGTATATGCACTCCTAATTCTTTGGAATACCTTATAAGGACCTTGATAATTGGTTGAAATGTTATTCTCCTTTCATTTAAAAAAAAAAATTCTTATGCAGATGTAACTTAAAAACATCCAATCACACTATAAGTTTTTTTTCAAATGGTGCTCAATGGTCCTCCTGCTCATTCTTGTTCAAACTTCTCCACCGATGCTATGCCTGTTGCGTTGGTTGTTGGCAAGTCTAGGGCCATGGATGTGTCTGGGGCCTATGTCATTGATGTTGAGGTTGGGAAGACTCTGGGTGCAATTGACTCCCAAAAGGATATTGATAATGATGTCATGGGTGCTTGGGCCCCATTGAGACCTCCATTCACTAGCAAACACAACTTTGCTTATGTTGCTAGATTTGTTGCCCAACCCTCCAAGGGTGTTCGTCCTCTTCCCTATGCCAAGTCCTCTGTTGTGGTGGTCTGTGGGTAGGATGTTGTGGAAAACATTAGATTCTACCAACGTTGTGCCCTGGTGTGTAGTTTCTCTGGGTGTTGGCTCTCGCTACCAGGCCTTCATCGTTGGGTAAGTGACTCCTGGAAGCCTTTGGTTGCTAATAATATTGAGCTCTTTCCTTGTGTTAAAGGCTTTTTATTGCTTCATTTACTTCTTCAAATGGTAGGGGTCTGGTTTTAGGCAAGTTGTGGGCTTGGGGAGCTCACTCCCTCTTTGTTAAGCATTGGACAACTTCCTTTAACCCTCTTATTGAGCCACTTAATATGCGTCCGGTTTGGGCTCACCTTCCAAATCTTCCACTCCACTTCTGGTAAGAATCTTGCTACGAGGTCATTGGCAACTCTCTTGGCCACTTTTTAAAGGTAGATGAGGCCATGTCTTTTACGGGCCACTCCACCTTTGCTTGCATCTTAGTTGACATTGAAATCTCTTTGCCTCTCTTGGGGGATGTGGTTCTCATGGTTGGGGATAGGCCTTGGTCATAATTGTTGTATTATGAGGGCCACCCCTTCTGCTATCGGGAATGCTTCTCTATGGGCCATTTGGCCTCAGACTTCCCTATTTCACATCATATACATGTGGCTACATGGTGGAAAGATGCTACATCAAAACATTTGACTATCTTTGCTTCTAATTCATACTCAGTTGAGGATGAGGTGCATGTTGCAGACGATGCATTCATTCTTGGGGATGCAGCTCCAGTTGTCCCTGTTACTCCTAATGTTATTCCTCTACAACAACCCGTTGCTGTTCTGCAGCAACCCCTTGCTACTAGTCTGTAAAAGTCCCCTATTACTCTGCAACAACACTCTCTTGCACTTCGGATTGTAACCATGTGGATTTCCTCCCACCTAATCTCTATATTGTTGGTCTAAATGATAGTATTACCTAGATGGTTGTTTGCCGCAAGCAGAAGGGGAAGTCTTCCCCCCTCCCCCAGACCCCTCCTTATCAAGGCTTGGGTACATTTGCCCCTCCTTGAGTTGGGTCTAGGTTGTTGCTTTGACAGGTTATTCCTTTTGCCTATATTTGTAAAGTTTTTATGACAACATGTTCGTATGTTGTGGAAGTGTCGCCTTGGCTAGTTTCTCTTTGTATTTTGGGGACAACACCCTTGTTTTGTTGCTTTTAATTTCAAAACTTAAAAACATCCAATATCCTACTTTAAACTTTATTTCACTTCTATGATAATTTTCTTATACTTAATCTTGTTTGCACTAAAGAAATTTTTTCTTGAGAGCCAAAATATATTTTTTTGTTGATCCTAAATATATTATTTTTCTCCACAAATTTGGGGTTGTGTTTTAAATGAAAAAAGGATAGATGTGTTCTAATACCCATAGATACCATGTATGGTTATACCTTTCTCACTATAAGGAAAGAAGTGTTAGATTGTCATTCTACTGATGATAATCAATAATCTTAATGTGCATATTTATATTATGAAAAGTAATAAAGATATATTTATTAACATTTATTAAACACATCTAGTTGATCTAATTGATAATGTTAAGGTAATTTGTGACGAAGTTGTGTACCAAAAAAGAGGACAAGTAAATCTAAAAAATCACTAATAAACATAGGATCATTCATTAGCAATAAGCATACTTGAGATTTAGATGATTGTTAGATGATTGTGTGAGAATAAATTTTTTGGATGGATTATTGGACATGTATCTAACCCCTTTACAATTTCTTAGATCTTGCAAAAGCAAGGAGGATCCTAGTGGAGGTTTGAGGTTACAAGGTTTATGATTTCCCTAGGAGATAGAGGTAAATGAATACTCTTTAAGGATATGAAAATCATTTAATAATTTGCATGTTTCAAAGGACCAAAATATGCTATTGTCTTCCTTCTTGCACCCTATAAATGTGTCCAAGCTATAGATAGACACTTAGATTATTCTAAATGGTTAGAAATTAAATTGGGTTTACATATAGTGAAAGAAGGGCATTCTAGGCATATAAGATCTTGTAGAATATGAAACATTTGGATGATTGGTAAACTTATTTAATGTGTAGCTTATGGGGGATATGGGTAGAAAGCAATGCACACATTTTTAGAGAACTATTTTCTTGAATGCTGATAATTTCACATATAAGTGATCGTAATGGTTTATGTTATTCTTAGGTTGAAGAAAATGTAAGTGATTAACTAGTCTAGATTCTAACATTTTGAAATGTTAGAATATTGTGGTCCTCAACCCCCTTGATGGAGCTAGAGGAAACTCGTATGATAGGAAAAACGATAAAATACTAAGTTTGAGTATAGTCTTCTTGGACTCCTCCATTAGGTGTCAAATCAAAATTGATAGGTCAATCAAAGGTAACCTATGGATTGTAGGAGAAAGATTTGTGATATGAAATAATAAAGAGGAGGTCAAATATAGAGATTTTTTATTCCTAGGTTTCATAACTCATAATTAATGTGAAGGGGAAGCATTATTATAGGTATATGATTATAATGGTATTAAATTTTTTTGAAATATAATTGTAAAAGAAGATTCTTGATTTATGACTAGCGTTTATGCAATGAAATTTGCCATAACTAGAGACTTAGAAGATATGTAGAAAAATATTTAGTGAACTATGCTCTATTTTCTCTAAGATGGGTTTCCAACACTATAGGAGAAAGATAAATGATGCAGCTAACTTCTTGTAAAATCATGGGATTGATAAATATCTTATCATGGAGCTCTTTTATTCATCTTCCATTAACCAAGAATACTATGGATCAACATCTAAAATTTAACTCTCCTTGATTTAAAGAAATTCCTAGGATTGGAGTTAAGATCCTAATTAGTTTATTTTGGATGACAAATTATTTTTATATATCTAAGGATGTGGGAGGAACTTATGTCATGAAGTATCCTTTGCATATGCATGGGAGGTTATTACAATTTAATTTTCACTATGTGAAGGACTATAGTATTGTGTAGCTAATTGTAAAGCCTATGTTTATCAATAAGATATATGTAAATATTCTATAAATAAGGTTGAGAAGTAATCTAGTTGTAATGTTGGAGCTAGAATTGGTTTTATTGTGTGTTGCATCATGGATGTATTGTTGGCATTCTAAGTTTAGTATGTTCCCTGTGATTTTGAAGAATGACTCATATAAAGAAAAGCAAGCAAAAGAGGGGCCTCTACTCAAAGAAAGAAGTACCAATCTAAGGCCTCTACTATATACTCAATGTAATATAAAGACAAAATTAAGTATGATTAAAGCCATTCTTGATGAGGAATAACTCAGAATAAATAGACCACCCTATTTAAAAGAAACAACATTAAATTAAACTACAAATCCTTGCTATAAATAGTTTATCTAATCAATAAAAAAAATTCAAAATAAACATTCTTTATAACTCCCAAAATTTTAATTATCTTTAGTCATCCAAAAATTATTATTCTCCTTCAAAACTCATATGGTTTTCCTAACCTTCATGTGATATGTTAGGGTTATATGTTGAATTTGACCCAATGAAAGAACATAAATACTTAGTCCATATTTATTTGCTAAGGGATAATATTTATTGTTATTATCCTTGTTTCTTGATAAGCTGGTGTATATATATATATATATATATATATATATATATATATATATAAACAATAGTCACCACTTTCTCAACCAAATTAGCACATGTATTTGCTAGGAAAAAGTGGGTGACAGATTGTAAAATGTGGCTACTAAACACTATATTCTGACATTCCTAATATTTAAATGCACTTACAAGATATAGTGGGATTCATATTTGCAGAGCTTTTTAATGGAGACTTGATTTTATAGGTGAATCAATGTTTTCTCTGTATGTAAACTTAATTCAGAAGATCTCTTTAATGAACTTACTTTTTCTCCTTTTCAGTGACAGCATACTTATAAAATAAATGAGCTATAGAGCCACAAAAGCCCATGAGAAGACTGTGTCAAAGAACCCTTTTGAGAATACCCTATATTTTGTCTTGTTTGTTGGATGTTTGTTTGTGTTTTGTTATGAATCAATTTTAATGTGTTCAATCATATATAAATTTATGATATATATAGAATTAATTATAAATAAGTTAATATATTAAGATTTTAATTTTATTTTGTTTAAGGGTTTTTTTATTTTTAATTTGAATTGAATTTTCATTTATTTATACATATTTAGAAAGCTAACATCTTATTAAAAATATAAGGTTAAATAATAATAAATACATTATGTATAGTTTAATTCTAGCATACTTAAACACTATTATTGTTCAAATAGCAAAAGTACCAAGCCTGTGAGCATAGCAACCCATCTATTAAGACTACATTATTATTATATTATCATTATATTTTATTTTATATTCATTGTTATCCTTATCTTTGAGAAAAAAAAAAAGGATTTTAATACATGAAACTTTCAATTCTTTTTCATTGTTGTTCAATCATATACATTACATATTTATAAGATTTTCATATCCTATAACATAAGATTTTATAATCAAAAGAATGGTGGAATGATAAGGGTGGTCAAGAGAAAAAATTAGCATATCCGCTAAAAGGCTAAAAATGTCTGTGACTATTGTCCCGCCTATTGTTCCCTCTCACTCCCCTGCTACCGATGTCATTCCGCCTATTATTCCCGCTCACTCCTCTGTTCTCCCTAATGGAACCTCAACCCAGTCTGTTGTTGTGGCTCCAACTGGTCCCTCCTAGGCGACGGTGGCTGCGGGCTCTGCTCGAGCACCGTCAACTAATTTTCGTAGAGGGGGGAAGGGGGTTTGTCCCCGTCTCCTGTGCGGCCCTTGTTAATGTGAACAAGGAGTCAGATTGTGAAATAGCAAATAATGTGAAGGTTTTTACGGAGCATGGTATTATCTGCAAATTCAAGGATATTTGGCCAAGTCTCCCAGAGTTGCATATATGGATCTCTTGGGATCCATCCACTCATGTCTGGTACTGTCCACATATACCCTATGGCTAAAGGATTTTTTATAGCTAAATTTGAGAATTCAAAAGATAGGAAAAAAAAAATTGTATGAAATTTTTTTCTATGAGAAAGATAAAATTCCGCTTTTGGCTAAACCCTGACACTCTGATTTTAACCCCCTTACTGAAAATTTCAAAAAAATCTCGATTTGGGTTCAACTCCCTTATCTTCCTATCCATTTGTGGACTGATTCTCTCTTTGAGGAAATTAGAGATGCCATAAGGAGTTTCATTATGGTGGATAACAAATCCTATGAGCTTTATCACACTACTTTTGCTCGCATTTTGGTGGAGCTAGATGTGTCTAAGGGACTACCTGCTAAGATTGTCATTAACTCCTCTTTTGGCAGTTGGGTTCAAACTTTGGATTATGAAGGTATTCCATTTAGGTGTCGAAAATGCTTTAAAACCGACCATGCGGCTAGGAATTGTGGGCTTGAGAAGAAAAATCTTGCAGCTTCATGGTGGTCGGGGACCTCTTACCTACATTATACGGTTAAGAAATCTCTGGACTCTTCTAATGATTCATTGGATGCTGGGGTTTCGATGGCTGGTACAAACTCCTTATTGGCGAAGAATGTTTCTTCGGATGCCGCTAAGGATGGCTCGGTGATTAAAAATGTTGGATTACAGGATGTTGTTGTCTCTTCTATTGAAATAGGTTTCTTGTCTCTTACCCCACCAGCAGCTTCACAGGGTGTCGTTTCTTCTCCTACCCCATATGTCGATGGTGGCCATGTACCTGCGACTGTCGTAGCTCCCTCTCCTCTCACTCCTTCCTCCAATCTGGATAGATCGGTGTTGGGCTCCTTGGATTGGTCTGCGGTAGCTATTAGAGTTGAAGAGGGTTGGATTACTATAAAGGGGAAACATTCAAAGACGTCCAAGACTTCCTTCGAAATGACTCTCCGTTCCCACAAGGCTAGTTGTAAATCTTGAGGGCTCTCGTTGTGGGTTGCTTGGGTTGGTTTTTCTAGCCTTGTCTTTGGTTGGGTTACCTGTTGTCTTTTGGGGCAGACTTTGTTTTTCGGTTGTGGCTATCTCCTCTTTGTTGCGAAGTCAAGTTCTATCCCTAGTTTGTTTTTTATGGGTAACCTCTTGTCTTTTGGAGTAGTCCCTGTGTTTTTTGTTGTTCTATCTTGTTCGGCTTTCAATGATATATCTATTTTATATTCTGATGTAAAGGGTTTCAGGGGGCCCTTCAAAACATGTTTTCCCTTAATCAAAAACTTTCAATTCCCCATAATTAATAATATTGTTGGATTGACAGGTGAAGGTGAAGATATAACTTGTATTAAATAATTAAAAAATATATTTAATTGAGAGAAGAAATTTACAAAAATATATTTTTCATTCATTTAGGTGTCACAGACATTTTTGCATCCATATGTGAATATAATATGCCTTACCATAATATATTATTTTGGTTAATAAGAAAATAAGTTATAATGTTAGAATTGTTAAATAATTGTGAAATCTTAAACCTTTTCATCTAACTGATCTAAGACTGTATAGATTTTTCTTTTTTTACTACTAAAGTAGTAGTTTAATTGGTAAACCAAAAGATTGAATTAGTTCTAGAGTACAACAACAATACATGAGAACCTTTGCTACTCACCATCCAACAAAACCTTACTAAATTGAAGTT
Organism: Cryptomeria japonica; assembly: GCF_030272615.1. Taxonomy (NCBI): domain Eukaryota; kingdom Viridiplantae; phylum Streptophyta; class Pinopsida; order Cupressales; family Cupressaceae; genus Cryptomeria; species Cryptomeria japonica. Next base: position 377,272,085 of record NC_081411.1, on the reverse strand, counting down.
AATGTCACTCTAAAAAAATAGTTTTTAAAAATGACCATAAAATGACTAATTTTTAGACCTTAAAACAAAGAGAAATTACCATAACTTCGTAATTAGAGCATGGTTCTTCAAATGCATCCCATGGTATTAAATTGATTGATGGTTTAAAATTACAAATTCCTTTTCAACTAAATGCTCAAGCTACTCAACATGTTAAGGAAGCTACTCAACGTGTTAAGGAAATATTTGACAAAAAATTTGTGGATATGGAGGCCAGAATTGCTAAATGTGAAGCTACCCTCTGGGGAATTATGGAAACTATTCAGAATATTGTGAAGGCTTATGCTGATACTATGTCTACCATGGTCAACAAGTTGGAGAAAGCTCACATGGATAGGGCTGTTGTGAACGTGGAAAAGGAGATGGTTGCTGGTGCTGATGATTCGGGTCCTCCAGGAAAGCGCACTTGTGCCAGTATAAAGAAGAAAGCCATTGAACTGCCTCAGGACATTCTGGACTTGACAAACGCCACCAAGAAGATGCACCAGCTTAGAGTTGATGTTGAGGAGAACCTTAAAAATCTGGGTTGATCCTTTTCTGTTGTTCGTTCTATGTTGATAATTTGTTGGCCTTTTGTTGTTTCTGTGGGTTGAGTGGTCTGTTGTTGTCTCTCAATCCTGTGTGGTTGTTTTTGCTGTAATTTTGTTATGAATGGACTTTATTTGATCTATCTTTTGTACTCTGATGTAAAGGGTTTCGGGGTCCCTTCAAAACTTGTTTTTCGCATAATAAAAAACAATGAACAAAAAGAATGTGATTAGAATTCAAAAATGTCTCGAAGTGTAGCTTTCACTCTTGGTACTCTCCTGTGCAGTCATTTAGTTGCTCCTCCATGCAGGCCTCTAGAGGTCATGTATCTACAAATGACGTTGGATATGGCAAATGCCCTTTTCATAGTATTACTCTTATGAGCATTGATGTCCCAGAAGCTTCTGAGCTTGACCCTAATGGTCATGATAATGGTGTTTTTATCAATATTGATCTTGCATTTTTTTTCTAATGGAAATGGCTATTTAATTCTTAGGATACATCAATGAATAAATTATCTTTATACATTATAATTTAATTATATATAATTGAAACATTAATTCATCCTAAAAAACTGAATAGCCATTTCCATGTTTAACTAGGTGCGAGAGAAAATGGTTAAAAAGCATCCCATCATTTTTAGGTGCCACAAGTATGGGTGATGTGTCACCTCTGCTCGTTGCTTCTAATAGGGACTCTTCAAACAGTATCTTTCTGCCCCCCTGTTCGTGTTGCTTTAGGTAACGGCTTTGAGGTTGGCTTCCGTTCTCAGAATGGTGATGGTTTCGTTTTTAAGGCTGATTGTGATACCACAACCCTGACGGATTATGTTCCAACGACAATGGATTGTCTTGGTTGCCATTTTGTTGGCATAAAGTTTGCAGCTTCGAGTTCAAGTCACCAGTTGTCCTACGAAACCATTGTAGGCTCTGAGTTGTTTTCTGCATGCCTTCTTTGAGATAAAATATAACCCATCCTGGTGGTGGTTTGTGTATAGAACGTGGTTGAAACTGAAGATTTTTATCTACGATAGGGTTTTGATAGTTTCTTCTCAACTTATACAATTGTGTTTTGGATTGTTAGAAGCCTTTCATTAAGGGAAAGATTAAGCTATTTCCTTGTGAAAGGGTTTCCTCATAGTGACATTTGCTTCTTCAAAGGATAATGATTTGGTGTTTGACAACAAGTTATGGATGTGGGAAGAATGGGGAGAACACTCTCTCAATCAAGTCTTGGTCTGCCAAAGAAGGGGATCAAAATCGTAGAAGTCCAAAAGATTTACGGAGTTATATTTAATAGGAGTTTGGATATCAATTTGATCACAAACCCAATTGTAAAACATGCAAAAAAGGTGATTGCATCGAACATATATTTCACTGGATGGCTTAAATCATACACACTAAGCTTTGATTTCTAGGCTGAAAAGTGTTAAACACTCATAATGGAGTTATTCGCATGTTCCCAAAGCCAAATATTTTTATACTTCTTTTCATTTCCTTTTTTCCTATCTTTTTTTTTTTGATACCGCTTTTTCTCTTTTCAAACTTTCATAATTGGCTCATAAGTAGTGAAGCTTATAATGGGTTCACTAATATTTGTGGCACTGAAGTAAGATTTAAGATTTTTCACTAGCCACAACTTCTCCTAAGAAACCACAATGACTTAGAACAATTGATTAAATGAATAAAAATATAGTAATTGAAATATTTCAGTATCAAGACACAATAGATGATTCCCTTCTGAGTTGAGAACAAATCCTAACCAAATAATAAAATTAGAGAAGAATATCCTTGGATTCTAAATAACTTCACAAATAGTTATCAAGGAAATGAACTAGACATAAGATCAAAATTATGCTAGTGTATGCGAAAATCAACATGCCTTTCTCACAAACAAAGCTCCACAAAGGAAAGTAAATTAAGCAGCAACCAACTCTAGATGAGCTAAACTAAGGCAAACTGAACTAAAACAAACTAAACCAAAGAAAACCATACTAAACTACTTGAGCCCCTTAACAATCTTGAGGCAAATTGACAACTTGACTCAACAAAACAACTAAACTAAAACATACCAAAGGAAAACCTACCCTAAACTATGTACAAAAGATTTTGAGCAAACAATACTCAAAAGACCTAAATATATACAATTCCTTACATGATTTCTTAGAACGTTTAATAGTAACATGACGTTGGTCTTGGCTCAAAGTTTTTCAAATTCATCCTTAAATTTGGAGAAACAACCTCTCACTTTGCAACTCTCATAATCAATCAAAACATCATGCAATATTATCAATTGAGGCAAATCATCGGGTCCGTGATTTATCCAGATGCAAGTTGTTTTTCCTAAATTTTCATAATCAAACTGATAATATTCCTCATTAAGAGAAAGGAAAGAGACAACTTGGTGCACTTCATTCTTGAATGGAGATCTTTGTGTATCGTCCATCAATGCATCGGGTCAGAGTTGATGATGTATCTTCAGACTTGCATTTGAAACATAAAAATCAAAATTATAATCATTAGTGAGCATATCATGGCTAAAATTGTATTCAAATTAAAAATAAGCATGAAAAATTCCACCTATTAGTTCCTCTTGAATCTTTAGTAATGGGCTTAGCGCCACTTCAAATCGCTCTTCATACTTGGTCTCCATTGTGACAACTTGTATCATCTTGTTCAATTTATCCTAAGTTGTCTAACAATTCTTGCATTTTAACAAAACATAAGTGAACATCTTCATCGATTAAGCTTGTATTTGCATCATTGAAATCAAGGAAAAGTAGTGAATCAACGTTGTGAAATAGTGAAAACTCCCTCAAATCATTTGAAATTGGATTGCTATTTGATATTCCTCTTAGAATGATTTGCAATTCTTCATGCGGAGCTTCCTTTTGTTGCGTAGATACAATTTCATCAAGGATTTCCTCTTGAGATATACTGAATTCACTTTATTTTTCTTTCAATTGATTTTAATCACTTCCCTCTTCCTTGGTTGATGGAGCATCATGTAATAAAAAATCTTTACAATCCTTTGAATCACTCATTCCTTTTGTTAAGTTTTCCATTTCACATTCTTGATCGTATTCACTGGTAGCAACCACTCATCACTCTACATGTGCTAATGCTTCCACATTTTAATCATCACTTTCCACTATCTTGCTCACTTGAAAGTCTTCCACTACTTCCTTGATCTTCACTTCAACAAACTTTTCTTTTGGTACATTGCATGAAAAGTCATCATCCGCTTGGATGCTATGCTCAACTATGCCACCTTCTTGTAATTCATGTCCTTCACAACCAAATGATGTTGTAATGTGCTCATTTTTTTTATGCCAAGCTGATTTGTTGTAGATATGCAGCCCACATTTTGTCGGTAAGGCATACTTTTGATGGTTTCAATAATCCAAACTAGCTTTTGACCTAGTCGATGACTTCTTCACATGTTGAGCAAGTGAATTCTGAATGAGGTGCATTATGAATCCTAGGGTCGCAATATGCTATCTAGATGTACATTATCAAGGCCTAATTGATTCTCAATCTTTAATTTGAATCTTGTGAAAGGATCATTTCCAATGCTAAAATCATCGGGCTCTATGCACAATACCCCTTGCTTGGGAACAGCCCAAAAGAATATTTTTCCTTGTAAAACTAACTCTATCCTTGACAAAAATGTTAAACAATTCAGCTCATCATGCTTGGTGGTCTCATGAATTCAGCACCTCCCTGATAATGCAAATCGAAACAAACTCTTGGGTGCAACTACACATTCAAATCCACATGAATCTGAGTAATATCAACTAGGAGACTATCTTGACAACAAGAAACATGAATTGAATTTGTTGCCTATCTATTGAGAAATCTATTTTTGTATTTTCTGTTTTTTAATTTTTTTAGATTTTCAAAATTTTCACCTTTTTGGGGATTTTTTCAACTTGCAAGAGATCTAGCACATCTCAAATTTAGACACTTGAAAGCTCATTGTGGTTTCATCTTGTGGTTTATTTGAACACGAAAATGCCAACCCGATTGATGATCCAACATTCTCACGTCCCTTCTTGTGGTATTTTCGTTGAGCATAGAAGATAATTATTCCACTTGATGGCTCTCCACTAAATGATTCTCCACTTGAAATGATAGGCATCGACATTCACATGCTCAATTGTTCATATGTTCATGTGTTCAAGCTCTCCTTCTAGCGCTTATTGTGTTGATATGTTTTTATGCACTTCGAACACAGAATAAAATACTAAGTATTCTATCCTCTCTTGAACAAGGAAACCTCATATGCTAAACAATGTGATCAAATAAGATTACCCCAAGGTTTCTTAGCCACGTCTTGACAATGCACGTGGATAGACTCTATGAAATGATGTGCTATGTTGTTATCATAAAGAGAGTTACGTTTATGAATCATAGTTGTAACTTGCAAACTAACTCGAACTCAAACAATAGATCAAAAGGGAAAGGGTTTAGAAAATCTATGCTAATCTCCCAAAGAAATGAAAAAAAATTATATCGTAAACATTCATCAAATACCCAATAATGGCACAATTCAAGTGAGCATCCACAATCGAACTAGTGCTTAATGAGGTTCAAACTAACCATGCATTGCAACTTGCAATCAACAAATTACAAATGGTATGAATTGGAATTCCATCAAAATATCATCATGTTTCTCCATTATAATCAATGAACTTTATCTAGCTTTGAGAAGTAACAAGAAACCATGCAAATTGTAGAAACAACACATAAGGATCCACCATGCTTCAATGAAAATCTTTTATTAATTCCACAAGTCTTGGCAACAACTTCAAGCTTCCTCCTCCTACTCTACTACTAACTCCTGACTATGAACTATCAAGGTCCATTGTCTATTAACCTTTACAAATGAGAAGGCAATGCCTTACATAGAGTTCTTGGATTACAATGAATGGCTTAGATTGATTTGGGATCAATGGCCAAGATTTAACAATAAAACCCTCATTAGGGTTAGTTCCAACTAACTCCTCCTTGACCAATGAAATCATTACAACATTTTAGACATGTGTAATTTGTATTCGAACCAATAAGAAATGAGGTTAGGTACATTGAACTTAGTGCCTTCCACATGTGTAGTTATTCTTCCTCATAGGATGAGTTAGGTTCAATGCATTTGGACTCCTTGACTTGTCGTGATTTGATTGGCTCAATGATGATTAGGTGCCACTTCAACATGTTTATCTTGTAGATCATCACAAAGAAGTCCTCGAGTTTCAAGCAATATCTCTTGATACTCAACATTTCCAATTGCTTGATGCAATGATGGATCATATTCCTAAATTGTATCATTGTGGTGATCAAGTCTCTAGTTTTGATTAATTCTTTTGAAACTACCTTTTCTCCTTGATCACATTTCACTTTCATGTTTGGAAATTTTCCTTCTTTGTGTGATGCATTTCATCCTTCAACTTTGAAATCTTGAAATTCACTTCCTCTTATGATGTTCTTGAGTTGTGGAACTTGTTGCAATGTGCATCTTGACATCTCCTTCATTGATTCACTTTGATCTTGAAATTCCTTGATGTAGTTCATGACTTCATGATGTCTATGCTTGATCCTCTTGTGTATTATGTACTTGACTGGGAATACCTCCTTGTTGAACTGACCATGATCTTGGATTTTCGAAGGAAATTCAAGATTATTAGAACATTTCCTTCATCATCATTATGATATCTTGATCCTTCTCTTCAAATAGTGAAGTCCTTCATTTTGTACTTGCTTCATTTGCTTGCATATATGGATGTTGCTCCCTCATTGGTGATGAATTCCTCTTCATTTTCCATCATTGTTTGTAAACCTCAACCTCCTCCTTGTCTTGAAGTCCTGATATTTATCTTGCACGCCTCCTTGAATGTTCAGCTTCCCTACAATTCCTTGAAAGGGGAGGATTTACAAGAAGTGGTGAATTAATGCCCTCCTTGGTTTCCTTAACAAACTTTTCATTTGCACTTTCAATGTTGTCAATAGTCTTGGGTGGGATTGCAAGGGTATAACGCAATAGCACTTATGCTTGGGCGCAACCACAATATGATGAGGAAATAGCACCCTCTCTTCTTAGCTTACTAATTTCACCTTCCAAAACTTGGGTGGATTTGACATGAAGGGAGAGAAATCTCACTTTTGGTTGGATGTTGCTTCCTTGAGTAGATTTGCAAAGCATAGAAGGAATGATGCCATTGTTGGTTATCACTGTGAAGTCTTTTCATTATTCCTTTGAGTGTGATTGCATGCAAGGTTCTAGGACTGGATTTCAACATCCTTGTGCAATAGCACTCTTGTTTTGAAAGTCTTCCCTTGTCATGTTTTGAATGTTATGACTTTGTTCTTTTGCACTCTCATCCTTCAATATCTTCTTCATGATGTTGAACTTGATATCCTTGGCAACATTATAGAGCCTTTCATTCCTTTGTTTGCAATGTTGAGTCCTCATGACATAATTGCAACACCAGAGTTGTGAAGCATTGGAAACTTGAGTTGTTGTGCCTTGTTGTCATTGATGTCAACCTATCATGTGTTGTCATTAATGTTGAAGTAAGGATGGTGTAGTAGAAGTTTCAATAAGCAAGAAAGAGTATTTATGTGTTTTGATATTGTTGTTAATGTTGAAGGATGGTATAGTGGAAGTCTCAATGTGTGATGATATTATTAAATTCTCTTGTAGAACTGTTGAAGTATTTTCGAAAGGGTGGTACAATAGAAGTTTGAATATGCAGGAAACTATATTTAGTGTCTCAGTAGAGGAATATCTTGCATTCCTCCAGTATGTGAAGATTATGTGCTATGGTTTTGAATATAATGTCTATGTTTTGTGTATAATGCACTATCAGATTTCCAGATCCTCTATGGCTCAGTTGGCAGAATTGATCATTGATGTCTGTGATAGTAAGGTTGTCTGTCAAAACATGTCTAGAGAATGCCTAGTGGCTTCCAGATATATGGATTCAAGTGTTGCGATTTGGAGGATTTGTTCATGTGGTTTGTGTAGTGTTAAGATTCAATTTTGAGGTGATAATTTGATTGGCTAGTAAAGTTATGAGGTTTTGAGTTTAATGTTGTCAACTAGCCTTTTGATCTAGGTTTGTTTTGGAGGATGAGTATGGCTAGTTATTTGGGTCTCACCATGGCGTGTGTAGGTCCACATTATGCAATTTGCATTGGATTTATTTTTTTTGTCTAACTAGCTACCATGTTTTAATGCTTATCTGCATGTTTCATTTGATGCTAACTTTGGAAGATGTGTTAGTGTGTGTGGTTCATTGAAATCGTTTGAAAGGGATGTCATAATGTTTTTGGATCAGACCGCAATGCTTGTTATTGGTCTAAGTGGCCAATTTTTTTTTAATATTTTTCACTCTTTGTGGCTGACCTATTTTCAAGGGTTTTGATGATCAATCCTATATATAAAGGAGTGTTGATGTATAAGTAAATGTGTGGAATCCATGTGAATTGATGTGAAGTGGTTGTGAGTGATTTGCAAGCAAATTTGGTATTGGAGATGTGAGAAAGATTGCTGTGAATAGCTTTAATGATGATATCTTCAGTGTGATAGTGTTCAAAGATTGTGTTTGAAGTCAAATGAGTTTACCATGATTTTGATTGCTTGACACATTGGTTCAAAGATTTCATGATCGAGAGATCTTGTTCATTTTAATTCAATTATTCCTTTCTTTGTCGAATGACAATGAGTCTCTTGGCATCTTTCTATATCTTGCCCTAAAATAGTGCGTTTCAGTGTTACAAGTCATTTGTATCTTGCCCTAAGGTTGTGGACCTTAGTTCTGCAGATCCTCTCGAGAGTAGTGGGTTTTGGAGGCAACATTGTAAGAGATTATATTTTTATTGTGAATATGATTCTCAATGTGGTTTTTCCCTTCTTGGGTTTTCCACGTAATTCTGGTGTTCATGTGTTTGTTGTGAATTATGCTTTCAATAATTATTTCTGCTATGATTATATGCTTGTGGTTGAAAGTTTGAAAATCAGAAATTAAGTACTTTTGCAGTCCGAACTGATTCACCCCCTCTCAGTCATCCTTCAATCAAACCTGAAAAATAAACATTTATTAATAAAAAGGATGTGATGATAAAGGAAACTCTAATCCTATACACTCTTACTTCATTGAACAAGCTTTCAAAACCCTTTGAAATCTGGAAATTGATAAATGTTATGATGAAAATTTGCTCCAAATCAAGGTGAATTGATAATATAATTGTTGCTTAGGTATGCTACAGTTCGTTGCAATATTTGCTACAATTCGCACCATAGGGCTGATAATTTCGCCTACAATCCGCTTCAGAAACTTGGTGAAAATGTCTTCCAAGCTAATATAGGCAAGGAGAGTGGGTTTCCTATGTGTGTAGGGATTTCATAGAGCGCAATTGCAAGATAGGCAAGGATTAGCGCTCATATTTCAGCGGGGTTGAGGCACTTGCAAGAAATTTTCAAGCACATTTCTTAGGTAATGCAGAAATTTACTTAGGTATGATTGTACTTCAAGTTAGGAAATGTACAAAGTATAGGTGCAATTTGCCTTTGGAGACCGACATCACACTATTTTTCAATAATTGCTTAAACATGATATAAGGAATGGCGCCCTTCACTTTGGTATAAACTTAGTCAACTTTTACTTGCATCCTGAGCGTATTTTACATGATGCTAAGAAATTTTAATGTTTGGAGAGCGGGATTAAAGGTGGACAATAAATTTGATTAGTGCGCCATTGCAAGGTGGATAGAAAATTTCCTCTTGAAGGGCGCAATTTAGACATGGAGAGAAAATTTTCTAAGTGCAATTCTCTATATGTTCTTGCAATAAGTTGTTTGCTTAGGTGCAATTGGGACTTGAGGAAAGAATTCAATCCTTGGAGTGCATTTTAGATGTTGGAAAGGAACTTAGTTCTTGTATGGAGCGCACTCTAGACCCTAGGAAGGAATTCCCTTAGATGGAGCGAAATTTCATGCTTGTGTGAAATTTTGTAACCTTGGAAAGGAATTCTTCGTCATGGAAGGAAAATTGATCCTTGGAAATGGAAATTAACAAGCCATTAAATTACATTCCTTATTTTGAAAATGAATTTCTTTATTAACATTTTCCTTGCTTCACTCTCCCTGACCACATTGACAAATTTGACAACATCTTGCATTTTTGACAATATTGATAACATTTCTTGTTGCACTTGATTCTTGCACAAAGATTTTCACAAAGTCTTCTCTATTTTCCTATCCTATCAAGGTCGTCACATTCCTTGAAATTTCTTTCATGTTTCACACGTAGTATTTCAACTCAACAATTTTCCTAACAACTTTGCAACAACTTTCTTGCTTTAACAACTCTTCATCTTGTGATTTTCCTCCCCTCAAATTACATTTCCTAACATTTTAAAAATCGCTCTCCTAAAGATCCTGAACTTAGTCTTCCAATCAATAATTACCCTTGGCAAGGACAGACTCTTACACTTACTCCCTGGATTGAATCAATGCACTGCAACCTTCCTAATTAACAAGACATTACCTTCCTTATTAGGGCTAGAAGACAAAACCGTTGCCAAGATTATGCAAGACTAACTTACCTAAGCAAAACAACTATGTTAATGAGCAAAAAAGTGGGGGTCCCCATTTGCAATGGGGCAATGTGTAGCCTGGAAATACCAGGATATGATAGTAATCCTGTAGATAAAGATTTCACTATAATAAACATCATTGAACTTGGGACTTGTTGACGTGTATTTTGTACACAATCAAACACAGAATAAAATATCGAAGGGTACCTTATCCTCTCTTGAATAAAGCCTCTGATTGCTGAAGATATCGCGAAAAAGGATCAATCAGGATGACTCCAAGGTTCTTGTATGTAGGGTCTCTACGTGTGGATAAGCTCTTTATGGTATGATGTGATTTGCTGGAATCACAAGGGGACTTACATTTGATGATTGAATGTCTGATCTGCTTTGAATATTGTTGGAACACGGGATCTTACTAGCTTTAACTTGAAAAAAAGGAAAAAAGATGAGGGCGAGGAAAGGATCTAATCCTAACACTAAGAATGTAAGAGCAATGAATGATCTTTGATGAAATTCTAACTAAGTCTTGTTTTGACATCCCAGGACCATCTCCACAAGGTTAGTGCGATCTTCGAAGGAAAGCTTTATGATGTTCAAATCATCACTGCAGGCATAGACACCATCAGGTTGATGCATATCAATGAAGAAGCGACAATTGAAGTTAAGCTTAAGCTGAATGATTCCAGTTGACTACACAAGGCAAGTCTGCAATCAACAAACTGCTAGTAGTATGGATATACGAATTCCACCATCAATCAAGCACATTTCTTCCACTCATCTAATAACATGAAATCAAATACGAGAAGTATAAAGACCATGCAAATTGTCGAATCAACCCATAAATTTCACCATTTCTTCAATGAAGTTACAAGTCTTTTACAACAACATCTTGGCAACAATCTTTGCCTTCTCTCTCTACTCTACTCTAATTGCTATTCTATCAACTATATTCTAACTCTTCCAACTATCTTCTAACTATTTCTAATTGCCTTTACAAAATGAAATGCCAAGGCTTATATAGTGCCCTCAATACAATTCGATGGCTTAGATCAATTTGAGATCAATGGCCAAGATTCAACAATGAAAACCCTAATTAGGGTTTGTTACAACCATTACATAACATTTAATGCTCGACCAATGAAATAATTGTATTGCTTGGACACATGTCCTCTCTAGAAAAATCGACCAATGGATAGCCGGGGTAGGTACATCGGAGTTTGTGCCACCTTCCATGAGTTAGGTACATTGAATCTGGAAATGCTGAGGTGGACCACACTGACTGGAGAAGTGATGACTAGGATGCCACCTCGTCTGACACTTGTAACTTGGTAAATATTCAACTTGATGTTGTTGAGAAGCTAGCTTTAATTAATTCATCTGGAACTATCCGCTTCTTCAACGAACCCTTGTTCTAACTTCTTGTGTCCTTGATGTGCAGGATGATTGATGTACCTCGCCTTGGAATGCTGGATTGGAAGAGGTCACCCTTGTTGATGTTAGTCCAAAGAAGGCCGTCCTTGTCGATGCTAGGCTGGATCGAAGAAGGTCATCCTTGTCCTTGCTTGATCGTCCTTGATCTGGCTTGATTTTCCTTGAGGAGAGTCTTCCGACTTGTAGATCTTTCGAGCTCGGGAGTCGCCATCTTGATACCTACACAACATTTCAAAATTAGTAATATATCTTGAAATCTAAAAATTAAACTTTAAAAGGAAGATTCAAGATTTTAATTAGGAAACTTCATGATAAATCTTTGAATTATCATTTCCTAATTAACTACGCAATACTTAGATTTTTCCAAAAAAATGTCTAAAAAATCAAACCTTGAATAAGGGTGTCAAGATGATTTCGCCATACCTCCTCTTGAGAATTAACTCTAAGAAATGATGTAAAAATAGATGAATTTTGCTAGGCAAAGTGTAGATCAAAGCTCTCCCTTGGATAAAATTGCGCCTCCATTAGCTAGCTTCTTCAAGATCTAGAAATTCGCCTTCAAATGTAGCAAGAAATTCGCCTCTCCCATATCCTTCAATATGAATTTCGCCCTTCTTAGTCTCCACTCCTGGGAGAAATTCGCTCCTCAAATTGCTCTTCCAAATCGCACTTGAAATGATGAGTGAATGATTTGAATAATGAAAAACATGCCTCAAATATATAGAGCGCTCACCATTTTATTTCCATGGGCCGACTTGGAAAAATAGGCCAAAAGAAAAATAAAAATTAATAAAAGAAGAGGCCGACTTGATAAAAACATTAAATAATACCCCAAGCGCTCCAATTTTATTTTATTTTTTAAAATAATAATAATTAATTTTAAATGCCTTTATAATTAAAAAATTTGATTTTTTTAGGCTCAAAATTAATTATTAAATACCATGCGCTTTTATTAAATGCCAAAAATATTTCAAGGTTTTATCGAATCTGGCATTTAATTTAATTTGAAGGATATTTGGCGCCCAATCATGAAAAATAATGGCTATTAACAAGATCGCTCTAGTCCCTTGGTGAGGAACAGGAGCGATCTCATTCTAGACCTCACACTTCTTGTTTTTTACGTCCAAGACCTCATTTTTGACGTCCAAGATGGCATTTTTACTTAGAATTTCGAGTTCAATTTATTCGATCTTTGAAATGAGTGCACTCTAAAGCATTTTCGCCCTGGTCCCTTGGTGAGGGACAGGAGCTATTTTGCAAATCCAAGCTTATCCGTCCTTTGTTAGCCTTCCAAATTATATTCAATGGATAAATCATGTTTTCCTTGGTCTCTTCAAATCATAAAATTGTCTTGATCCTGCAAGAACAGTGCAAATTTGAAATTCAAGCTCCGGTCCTTCAGTGAGGGACGGGAGCACTTTTGCAATTACAAGCCAATTCGTCCTTTGCTAGCTTCGAAAATTATCTTCAACGGATCGATTGTGTCTTCCTCCATCCACCTCAAACGCGAAACTTGCTTTCCTTTTGCCAAAAACTTGCCTTGAGGGAAAATCGCTCTGGTCCCTTGGAGAGGGACAGGAGCGCCCTAGCCAATCACCTTGGTCCCTTGGAGAGGGACAGGAGCGATTTTGTTACTTAGGCCGATTTTCTTCATTGTGGCGTACTTAAGTTATATTCAACGGGCAAAACATACTTCCCTTGACCTCCTCAAATCGGGAAACCACTTAAATCTTGGCAAGGATAATGCGAAATTGGAATTCAAGCTCCAGTCCTTCAGTGAGGGACAGGAGCGATTTTTGCTCTCACGGCCAAATCTTTTTACTTTTCACTTCAAATTTCCTTCGCTGAGGAAAATATCATCTCTTTACACGCCATGAATAAAAGTTCGAGTCCAAACAAGGTCTAAAAATGTGTATATGAATAAAATCGCTCTGGTCCCTTGGTGAGGGACAGGAGCGAATTTACCTTTCTAGACAAATACTCCATCATTTCATCGTCCTTAATCAAGTCTGGATGCTCTATCATGCTCATTTCGTCCTTCATTGTGCCTTTGATGTCTCAGTTTGACCAAACAAGGCCAGGAATGGCTCAAATAAGCCTTTTCGCCCTGGACCCTTGGTGAGGGACAGGAGCGCTTTGCCTTGGTCCCTTGGAGAGGGACAGGAGCGAAATTCGCTCTGGATCCTCAGTGAAGGACAAGAGCGAAATTTGACTTTGTGAACTCTCTATCAGGATAATTTTTATGGAATATAACATTTAAGTATAAGAAAGAACTTATACTTTAAGTTATATTCCATATATACTTTCAGGATGTTTGAGAGTGGTTTCAGACCTCCAGGAGTTATATTGCAAAATGTAGTTTTTGGAGGATTTTCAGTTTCCAGACATAGTCAAATTCAGGATCAGGACATTCCAGACTTAGCCAAATTTCAAGATCAGGACATCACTCAAGCCGGACTTGCTATCCTATTGATCTCCCCGACAGCACTCAAAATGCAAAGGCTAACTGACAAAACCCTAAAAGACCTAGAAAACAAACCCTAAAAAGCAAAAAACATGGGTCCCCATTTGTAATGGGGCGATGTGTGAAAACATCACAACAAGACTTCATGGATATCACCACTACCATAAGAGGTGTCGGAGGAAGAGGTAGTCGTATGCTACAAGATTGTTAAGTTTACCTAAAGACCCTGAAGCAAAAAGAAATCTTACAGAGGAGTATATGGAATCAGTGACCAAGCAGAAGTCTGCAAAAATTTTGGAAAAGAAAAGATCAAAGCTACATGAGCGATGGGGGATACCTAAAAAGGAGTCCACGGAGGAAGAAGAGACAAAGGAGCTAAAAGCAGAAACCAAATCCACCCCTAGAAGGTGGTCTGGGAGATTACACACTAACACTCCTCCTATAGCACCTACACAAGTCGGAAGTAGCAAGTGAGTCAAAAGGAAATTACCCACAACATCGAAGAAAGAGGAGACAACAAGCACAAATGGAGGTAGATTCAGAGACAGATACTGAGGAGATAGAAATAATACTAGAGGAAGCTATCAGACCAAAGAGCACATCAACACTAATAGAAAGCCCTCTACTAAATGAAGACCAACTATATAGTACCCTATATGAGCAAAGGATTTTTGTAAAGACACTACAAAAGTACCCTATGATGGGCCCTCCTAATAAGAAAACAACTAAGAAAGCATTAATCCGGTATACGATAGCTTGTAATTTTACATTGGAGGATTCCATGAGTAACTCCCTGAACCCCTAGGTGTTGCACTTAAGCTCGGAAGGGAAAATGCAACCCAAAAGAGGAGAACTTTAAGGACTTGGCTATTCAAATGATGATACTAGCTATCACACCCCCACAATTGCAAAAGCTTAAAGAGATACAAACAAAAGAGCTCCAAACAAAGCACATAATAGACAAATTGATGTTAGAGAAATCAGAAGCTACACAAAAGGTCCAATCAGAGATAATGGAAGCAACAACAAAAGCATACAATCAATTGCGGAAGGAAGAAGAAAAGTGTAAAGAAATTGTAGCAAAACCTCCTCCTCAGACCAATACACTTTGTACCTATGCAATCAATCTCTCCAATGCAACATATCAAAGACTTCTTGGCAAAACAACAATAGATACAACTAGTGGAATCGTCACAATTACTTCAATTATCGTTGGCTAGCACTCAAGAGGATATAGGGAGCATATCTCCCTTACAAAAATTTCAATCGGGGTATATCTTTTATCAGGCAGCCTGACATGAGCTTCTAAAGCAGCATGTACAAAATGCAAAGCAGATGGAGGAAACAATATAGGAGAAACATGGCAAGTACCCTCACCTCAAAGGGGACCCTTCACAACTGACTTTGGTACAATTGAGGACATTTATAGATGAGTTACTCCAAGATCTAGCCCAACATAAGGATAAACTTAAACAAGAAGTGTAGATAGAATTTCAGAAGACAAAGATGGACAAAGAGAGGAAAATATGTGTTACTACTTGGTCTACCTTAGAGGCTCGCATCAATACAACAAAGAGTGCAAAAGGAGAAATAAATCAACCATATTACTATTGTTTGCAGTGGCCAACCATTGTGGCCCCTATCAAGGCTCATATGGATAATCTAGAACTCTAGGTCCTTCACGCATCACAGAATTACAATGCCCTCAAAAGAGTAAATGGACAAGAGAGCAACAATTGAAGATCTCCATGATCTTCAATACCAGTAGGTCCAAGAGTAAAGAGACAAATCCCAGAAAAGATTTCGACAATTAAGAGAGTTTTTTAGCCTATAGTAACCCACATCACTAGAATACTATTAGAGGTTTAAAAAAATTCAAAGACCATTCAAATAGCAACTATGCTTCCAAAAGCTAAAAAATAGATAGTGAATTACAAATTCATATCAATCAACTTCAATCAGTGAAAAAACAATTGGATGATAACTTCAATTCTCTTCGAGACATCTACAAGGACATCCTTTTGCCTAAGCCAACTTGACTTAAGGACAAGTCAAAATTTTAAAGAGGGGATCATATTGGGAGGGGAATAGAGCATAAAGAGAGATCCAAAGAAGATGCTGCACCTTAGCACAAGTGTCTATAAATATGAACTTTGGAATATAGAATATAGTATAGGGATACTATCTAACGTCTGTTTTTTTAGGACAGTGTCTAACACAGAGTAAATTTGCCTAATGGTTACTTCACCCTCTCTTGATCAAAGTACGATTGCATGTTGAGATTGCAGGAAGTTCAAGCAATCGACTCCAAGGTTCCTTTTCGCGATGGACGTGACTTAGCTGGCGGATGTGATTGTTGGTAATCCAAGGGGACTTACGTTTGAATCATTCTTTCACTTCTTTGTTGTGGCTGGAACTTCATCATTGGATATGGCAATTCTACGATGCTTTTGCTTCAAACGGACTAAAATTAAAGGGGAAAGGGTTAGAGGATCTAAATCTACTCCTAAGGGCATTGATATCAATGGATAGTGCTTTAGTGGACAAATTCCAAATAAACCAAGCTCTGCTTCGCCAAGATTAACTACAACTCTGCAAGAACTGGTGCAATCTTCTGAGGATGTTGAAGGATTTCCACATTGAGAAAGTGCATTTGAATACCCAACACGGTGCAATCCAAACAACAATTCACAATCAAACTTAGCATAAATTTGGGGGTTCAGGCTCACTTTACACTGCAACTTACAATCAGCAAGTTGCAAAAAGTATGAACCATGAAAATTCATCAAACACCATTACATTCTCCATTGAAATCAAAGCACTTTATCTAACAACTAAGAAAATAAAATTCTACTCTAAGTGAGGAAGGTGAAACCATGCAAGTTTTGAAAAAATAACTTAAGTGAACACCATTAGAGAACATGTTTCACTATTATTATCTCAAAAAACTTATTGCAACAATTTCATACAAGTCTCCCTCCTTTTTCA
Source organism: Cryptomeria japonica (assembly GCF_030272615.1). Taxonomy (NCBI): domain Eukaryota; kingdom Viridiplantae; phylum Streptophyta; class Pinopsida; order Cupressales; family Cupressaceae; genus Cryptomeria; species Cryptomeria japonica. The sequence continues at coordinate 377,255,040 of NC_081411.1, read as the reverse complement.
AATGAGGGGGTCACCCCTTTATATAGGCCTCAGGCATTGCAAAACCCTAATTAGGGTTTCCCCAAAAGATTCTCCACTCAAGATGCAACAAGGTGGGAATCGACAATAAATACCCCATAAAGCCCATATACAATTAATTACAATCCTGCCAAAAATGGTACCCATAAAGCATTAATTAGCCATTACATTCAAAAAGTGCTCACTATGCAATGAATGTACCCTCATGCAAAAATCGTCCATGATGCCATAAATGCACCATCATCTCCTAAACGTGACGGCTGCATGCAAAAGGAATCTACCACAATGCCATAAATGTGACGGCTGCATGCAAAGACATGCTCGATTAATTCAGTGTGCAATGACTCGACTGCCACTTGGCGAGAAACCCTAGGAGAGAGAAAATCTTTGGAGAGAGAACTTCTTGATTTGTGAAAGATTTTCATGAAGCTTTCAACTTTTCTATGCTTCTTCAAAATTTCATTTTTTTTTTTTCAAAATTTCCTATTTTTTAGGAACGTTCCAAAAATAGAATTTCGAGTCTTGACGGAGAGAGAATTCTCTCACGAATCCAGATCTGCAAAAAATTTTGAATTCTAACATGTTCTGATGCCTAAAAATAGGATTTTAAAAATTTAACCGAAGGGGAATTTCTTGCTTTTTCTTCCTTGACCCCTAGATTTCCTTGCCTTACAAATTTTTTTTGAATTTCTGAAGTGGGCGTAGAATTTTGACCTTGATGGAGGAAATTTCATCTTGAAGCATTCATCCTTGATCCCTAGATTTTGGCATTCTTCCATCTCCTTAGGCGCCCTAATCCAAACGTGGGCGGAATTTTGCATGTGTGAGGGAATTCATGGTGTCTTGGTTTTAGCGCCCTCTATCTCCTTTGGGCGCTGATTGAGCAAGTCCAAGGAAAATGGGGGTGGAGGAAAATTCCTCCACACCCATGTTTTAGCGCCCTTGCTCTCCTTTGAGCGCTATTTTGCATGGAGCAAGGATTTTTACCTTTTCTTCAATTATCCATACTAGGAGATTATAGCACCCTACTCCATCATTGGGTGTTGTTTTGCTCTGGGGAGGGAAATTTCATGATTTTCACTTTTCCAAGTCGGTCTCATTCTCTTAATCAGGATATATACATGAAATATAACATTTAAGTATAAGTGGTATTTCAATATGTCTTTTTTCTTTCTTTTACTTTGTTATATTTCATGTATATATTGGCAGGATGTTTGAGAGTGGTTTCAGATCTCTACGAATTATAATGCAAATTCTAGGTTTTGGAAGATCTTTTAAATTTTCTGACTTAGTCAAATTTCAAGCCATTTCCAGATCAGGATGACATTTGTGGATTGATGTGAATATGCAGACTTAGATGATTTTGCATGCTTTCCACTTCTAGAATAGCCATACTTGACCATTTTTTTTATCCAACTTGTCTGCCTTCTGACTCTTTCGGATTCAAAAATGATATTCAAGAATGTTCGGTCTTCAGGGATGAACCTGCCAAAATAGATTTTCTCAAATAGTAAGTGTTTCAAAATGTTAGGGTTTGGACAAAACAGGTTAGGAAAGTACTTACTAAAAATAGTAAGTTTGATTTTTGGCAAAATTACACCAATCCGGGAGGGCAGTGAAACTAACTAAAAATAGACTTACTAAAAATAGTAAGTGCTCAGAATTCGCTTGAACTTTACTGGGAGGTTCCTTGAAGGGTCTTGACTCTAGTTCTACGTTCAGTTTTTCCAAAACCCTAAAAGAAATCCCTAAAATCTAGGACCGAAGGGAGAAACCCTAAAATTGACAATACGAGCCCTAGACATAACCAAAATTGCTCAAACGAAAAGCAGACACAAATTGACCTCCAAACACTTGCAAACTGAGGAAACTAACGAGACTGCCGCGAAAAAACCCAACAACATAAAACCAAAAGACCAAGAGGGCCTAAAAAGTAGAGGGTCCCCATTTGCAATGGGGCGATGTGTGAAAACGTCACAACAAGGTCCATGTCCGCTATTGTAAATATATATGCACCCATTTTGTGGAAACTACTAGAAAAGCACCAGAATCGAAAATTGATGGCACTGGAGTGATCTCGATGATGAATGGGGACAAATGGAGCCAATTGAGTGACTTACAATAAATAAGTCGAAAATCACTTCTAAAAAATGCATGAATCTCCAAGACCATCTGAACTCACTGACAACATCAAATAATTCCTCTGACATTGACACACAGCCAAAAGTTCAGTACCAAGGGCAATGCAAAAGAACCCGAAAATGGGGACACTACATTGAACAACTTATGCAACATCTTGAAGTGCTAGCAACATCAAGTGCTTCTCCAAACACGTCTCCAAGGAAATCAAGTATTGTTCACCCTTGGTTGATTACTCAATGGATTATACAAAGACAAAAGAGGTGGGAAGAATATACTAGATCAAGAAGAGGTGGACACTACCCTCTCCACCAAGGGTACAAATTGAAGATGCAACAGAAGACACGATGATTATTGATTTTAGGGACGATAGAAGTATAGTGAATGGCATCAAAGCCCTCGCATGTATAGAGTTCCTATCAGATGATGAATCCATCAAGTTTCAGGAATTCAAAGATTTTTTAGACAGAATAAAATAGGGAAATTCCTTTAATTAAGAAAAAGGAGAAGCTAATCAAGAATTGGAGGTGAAATAAAGTGACGGCAAAAGGTGACTGTCATGTCAACAACATAACCCCTAAGGCAGGAGAATCATGCAGGAGAGCGGGTGTTTATTATTGCTAGCCTAGTACATTGCCTCAACTATTGCTCTAGACACAATAAGAAGATACTAATGAATAAGTGTTCGCCTTTGATGATCAAGAAAATGACTTATATTTTGGATTAATGTTTAGTGCAAAGTCTGAAACTCTAGCAATATGGGTGGTTTCCCCTGAGACAAAGAAGCAATAATTTGCAAGAGACAATATGGACTTGGATGAAAATCTTATTGCCAGAAGGCTTGCAAACACGACCACTCCCCAAGTAGCGTCCCTAGTAGTCAGCACTGCTATGTTCAGTGAAGTAGAAGCAAAGTAGTTGTAGGCTAAATTTGATAAATTGCAAAAGGATCCTGTGAAACTATTACAACAATACAACAGGATACAGTCTCTACCTCCTCCTCCACAAAACATTAGCACAAAGCCCGCTACTCCTAAATCAAGTTCAATTGAGACAACAATGAAGGATACGTAAACACTTTCCCTAAGAATAAAAGAAATGAAAGGGGAACTAAGACAAATCAAAGAAGCATAAAAAGCAACTAGGAAGGTTAGAAAGAAAAAGGCAATTAATTTGGTGGATGATTTACTTGGCCCAAAATAGTCTTGCATTGTGCATAGGCTGAATGAAACTTTGGTGGGATAAAATAACCTGAGAAATGCTTACATTAAATATATGCAGCATGAGGAGAGTTTGAAAGACATATTGAGTAATTGGATCCCCAAGGTATCGGCAATAAATGGAATCTACATACACGCCAAGCATGACCCCAATGCCCCTTTAAAATTGGCAAGTACTAATAAAGTGATGGGATTGTTGGGAGATATTTCAACTTATCAAAGTAATTTGGACTTATAGCTTAAAAGTAAGTTGAATTCATTTGAGGCACTAGAGGAGGCTTTGATGTCCAAGACTTTGGACAATAATAGGATTATTAAAGCTTTTGATCAATGAAATTAAGAATTCGATACGGTTATAGTTTCTTTGTGTTCTTTCATATGTGCAATTGGAGAACCAAAATCAGCTTTATTAAATAATAGTATAGATGAATTGATAAAGCTGGAATCAGGTTCAAACTATTTGAATAAACAGGCCAACATGGCTCTGGATGCAAGGTATAATGCTCATATCAATAAAGTTGCAAAAGACATATTTAGTTCATCGCTAGAGAAGTAAGGAAGAATCTTTTTGCGAGGCCAACTTGATCATAAATTTTTGTCTCCATCAGAAAGTTCATGTTTTTTTTTCGAATTGTCTTTCCGATGACTTCAACAGCTTTTTCGCTCCAAAGTGTAAAGGGAATATTGTTTTCTAATGGGTTATTGTACCCATTTTATTTCAAAGGAAGTGTGGTTGTCCAATGTAACATAGGACACGTCAAGTGGCTCAAGAGCCGACGTGCTCATTTGGTTTATTTAAGGTGATATAAGCCTGATTGCAAAGTGTTTTGGGACACCTAATTGTAGGTGAGATATTTTGGTTATAGTATGTCTTAGGATATACTGCATAAGGCCTGTAAATGAGTCTTTTGTATCAGAAATACACATTCAATTGAGGTTTATTTGAAAATATGCTTCAATTTGTTGTCTCCATATTGTAAGACTATTTTTTTGAATAATATAATCAAGCATTATTGAGATCATTACATATTTTCTTTAAGTAAGTGATTTCAACGAATATTTGTATTCAAGTATATAGATTAATTTTTTCATGAAAATGCTAAAGAAATTGTTTCACAATTGGATTATTGAGTAGGATTACAGTGTTAACCATTTCTTGGTCAAACTATTTGCAAGGTGATAGTACTTAATCGGCCATTGAATTGTATTATACTAATGTGGAGAGTCATCAGCCCTGATAGGCACTGATCTTATTGAATACTCTAATCCACATCCCAAAAACATTTCATAATGACAAATCAAAAACTAAATCGCAAACCAATCGTAACTTATTTGTAATTATTTTTACTTCTCATACTTGAATCTGGAAGTTTCCATGGATAATGGATGTGTTTATGTTATATTTTATAAATCCTTGTCAAAATGTATGAGAAATTATCTATTAGGTATCATCTACTTGTCAGTGTATATTATTTAGTGATATCATAAAGGGGAACCCACACTTTGGTGAGCCTAAACTGCAAAGGGAATTTACAAGTGAGTTTCCTGTTCATTAACCAACCACCCAAACTCAATATTTTTGAACATAAGTTATGGCTGATCTTTAAAGAATATTAAGGAATCAATTGGAAACATAAACAAGAGCCTAAACTGCAAAGGGAATTTAAAAGTGAGTTACCTGTTCATTAACCAACCACCCAAACTCAATATTCTTGAACATAAGTTATGGCTAATCTTTAAAGGATATTAAGGAATCAATTGGAAACACCAACAAGATATACCACGTCACCAGATAGAATGGTTCAATTGGTTGTACCTCAAATATGGCTACCACAACACTCATGACATGCTTATCGGTATGTTTCCACATGTCATGGTGTGTTCACAATGCGCTAATTCCGATTGGTTTGATGCACACAATTGAAAGTATGAAGGTTACAGGTCTCCTCATAAGCATGAGTTTTTTAGTTCCTATTTTAATTAGGATTTTCCAAAAGGAATTGGATAAAGCAAATATTGGAGTTTACACAAGCCTCACAGGTGGATGTTGATCAGTTAGAGAGTTAGAAACAAAGCACTTTGAGCTTGCAATGCATGAAAGCCAAGTAATGTTGGGAAGGTTGGACTTGTTATATCCTCTTTTTAATTAATATATTATGAAAAAAATTGTACCACTCCATTTTTTTCTTTGGTTTATGGTATGAAAATTGAAAAATAATCATATTTCAAATTTTATAATTTGGACCCAAATCATTTATTATTTCTCATTTTCTATCGAAAGGGTCAAATAGTTTATTAATTTTATTCATTTGAAGTATTTTGTCCAAAAAAATTTTTTTTTTAGAATTAGTTTGTAACCTCTCGAATTAGGTGAAAATCAATTATTAACATATTCTTTAACAGTTTTGATGACAACTTGCATGTGAGGAGTTAATTTTTAGTTTTAGCCAAGAATCTTGCAGGGTCATAAAAGGGGCATATTTTAGAGGGAAATGGATGAAAACAATATTATTTAATTTATTTTTTCAAAGAGGGGGCCATTTGGATTTGGTAATCTATTTATTTGTAGAAAATTTGACATTCAAACATCTCTTTTCATCTTATCAAAATTTTAAATAATCTTGTGGAGGAAAAACCATTGGAAATTGGTGATCATTGAACGAAAACCTATTGGTTGCTGGTATAAAAAACAACAAAAACCCTTCAGTACATGAAGGCATTCTCATCCGGGGAATTCAACAGAGCTTTATGGGATTACAATTTAGCTAGTTTTTGGTGGTCTGAAGATGTTGTGTTGTAGTTTGGCTTCAATTTTCTATAGGTGTTTTTGCTTCTGTTTAGTATGTCTTTTGCTGGTATATCAGTGCCCAAATTGTTATTTTTAGAGTTGTAGCTTTCACAGTACAAATTAGTGCAGTTTAAGTTTTTAACAATGTTAAGTACAGTATTCTAATGAGATTGTCAATTTATCTTTAGTTGTATTGTTGGTGTTGATTCTAGATTTGCATAACTGTTGTTGATAATGTTGACTGTCATTACATTTCATTTTTATGTAAAAATCTGGTTCATATCATAAATATGTTGGAGTTTATATTTTATCACTTTTGTGTTTATCAATGAAATTGAATGTTGTCAATTTCTTGTGGATGGTGTTTCCGTTGTTGTTTGAGGTTTTAATTTTGTAACAACATATTATGTGTAAAAATTAGATTTCATTAAAAGAAATATATCTAAAGGTTTATGTGTAAAAATTGACAAATTCAAAAAATCAAATTCTTCCTTAAAAGAAGATATTCAACATCGAGGTTGCACGATAACAAGCAATGGAGATAGAGGATAACACGATAATTTTTTCAGAAAGATTGAGAAGACTGTAAGAAAATCTACTGGGCAATTTTGAGGAGAATATTGGTAGAGCCACCCACGAAGAAGTAGTTACTCTTTTCGGGCAAGCACCTCTCTTCTTGCACTACAGAGTCCTCAAAAGGAGGCAAAAAAAATTTCCTACTTCTAAAGCTTTTCTTAATCTCACAATGTTGGGTGACAGAGAGACAATTTTGAAGCCAGGTGTACAGGAAGTATCTCAGATCTATCACGGGTTCTGTATTAACAGTAACGAAGATGATTTTACCCAAGTTTGCAAAGATGAAGATAATGCTCCTATTTCTATCATTTTGCAAGAAAAGTCCCATCGTCTAGGATTTGATGATGAGCCAAGCTTTTCTTTCTCTCTTTTCATTTGAAATGCTCACTAAACAAGTTTCTAAACTAATTTATCTTCCTGAAACGGGGTGTAGCAAGAGGTAGAAGTTTTTCCTCGATATTGATATGGGTTTAATTGAATGATGGACATGTTGAAGGAATTCCTTTCTCTAGTACCTATTTCGCTTTGGATCAAATAGGTGCTCCTCTTATACCATTGGAACTGAATATGCTCACAAAGAAAGAGGTATATTTTTTAAGCTTTGCCAACTTTCAGTGACCCAACACTTAAGCATTCCCCATTAAAGGCAGAGTACTATTCCAATTTGAATCTTGCTTGCTATGTCGAGTCATCAAGATATTTTTCCAGCTAGAAACTAAATCAATAATATAGTGCATTCAAAAGTTGCATGAGATAAAATGAAAATAAAAATTAGAGTTCAAATATAATCAAAAAATTATCGTCTACACATGTTTTGAGAATGCTATAGATAGCAGTAACTCTGATTTCACATTTGAATGGAGAAGAAAAAGAATTTCTAAAAGTCCAATAGTAAAGATTTCTTCAATTTCACCAGATGAATGCATGAAATTATTTTTTAACAGTAAACGTTTATCAATACCAGGCAATATCACAATTGTGAGTTGTGCTATGTCCAGACTAACAAAATCCATTGAGTCCCAACACTATGAAATTAGTTATATGCTTTTAAAACAATCAAACTATCATTCTAATTGTGCTTCTCCTTATTAACAAGAAAGTTCCAGCAAATATGCCAACGTGGTATATCTTTACAAGGAGAAATCTACTTTGACAACTCCGCAAATAATGCAACTTTGCCAAAAAGAATTTTTATTCACCAGTTTCAGCATTGGCATATATGTTGACAATGACATAAAACTTCAACGCTACTTGTTCTTGTTCTTTTGTTCCCATTCTCTCATTTCTTCTAGAGAAGGAGGACGTGGGCCCTCAGGTGGATATACCACATAAGAGTGCTGTTTCAATTAAGAAAATGAAGGACGTGCTATCATCAGTATTAAGACATTAAAAACTAGCTGACCTAAAATGGTATCAAGGAACTAGATGGTATGCGGTATATTTCTCATACAAAATTGGAAATACTTAACATTCTTTATCAATTGAAAAGAAACGCATTTCAAGAGCTATATTGATTGCCACATAATATGATTTCATGCTGTAAATTTTCCACATCCAAACAATGACAAACAAAACAGGATGATAGCAACTAAAACATCCTATTCATACTAAGAAAGATTGATCGCCACTGTATGAATAATAAGTTTCATCACAAAGGTCAAGGCTTATATTTCTCATTCATTATATTTTTACATAATAAGTTCAAAGCTAGGCCAACTTTAAAATCAATAAGCAATACTAGATATATGAACCAAAAAATTAACAAATATTGCTTAAAACCTATAAATTTGTGATGTGACGAAAATAGTTCATAAAACTTTAAGCATTCCATCTCCTGCTTTTATCCTTAATATGCCAATCACAATATGAGAGTTGTGAGTAAGAGGAGGGTTTGCAAGTATGGAAACAAGATATCAGAAACAACACTCCCGGTCAATGATTTATTATGGCTTCCGATTCACGGCTATCAACACCAGCTAAGGGCTACAAGCATGCTTATAAAACACAAACACGTCAAATGGATGTGCATAAATTTTTGGTGGCAGTGCTCATAATTCACTTCGTATTCCTGGAATATTGAAATTCGATGAATACTTTCGATCCGCCTCCCCCGGGCGGGCCCCCAGCCGATTAAACTTGCAACTTCATATTATAAAGAATTGCTTCTCAAGTGATTATTAGAATCTTCTATATCTTCACATTCTACCACTCTCCATTTTACAAAATAACTTCATGTTACAGTTCTTTCAATTTGCACATCAATGCATTTCTTCACTACTTCCATCTAAGAAAATAGGCAAACTAATTGCATAGGTTCTTGTTCCTATCACCACAGGAAAAGTTTTATGTTTTCAGTAGTTGTGCGGTTCAAAGATGTAAGTATCTTAATCGGCTATAAATCTTTTGGCCGAAAATTTTAAAAAAAATCTGTAATTGGGAAAAATCAGGGAAAAATCGGCAATAAATCGGCAAAATTATCGAACATTTGAAAATATATAATTTCTTAAAATATTTGAAAAAAACACATATATACATTAAATTTATAGAACATAATAATATATTAACATAATTAATAACATTAACATTAAATTATAATATTAACATAATTTATAACATTAAATTTTTTAACATAAAAAAACACACATAATAACATATTAAATTTTTAATTTATAATATTAAATATATAATTTCTTAAAAATTGCATATACATCAAAATTTTCTAAAAAACAAGCATATTAAATTTAACACGCGATATTCAATATTAAATATTATTCCGATTTATAGCCTATATTCATAACTATTTCGATTTAACATGTGATAGCATATATTCATAACTATTTCAATTTAACACGCGATATTTTAATATTAACTATTAAATTGCGTTGGCTGTCAAGGAGTCGTGCAGATAAATGGCATCGGGCATCAGGGAGCTCAGTCGCATGGAATGAAGTTGAGTTAAAACCTTTTCGCTTTTTAGGGTTCGTTTGGAATGAAGCTCAGTCGCATGGAATGAAGACGTGCCTAATTTAACACATGATATTCTGCATTTTAATCGCGATTTTTGCACGATTTTTCCCACCCTAAAAACACGATTTTTAAGGGAAAATCGTTGGCGATATTTTTGCCAATTAAATCGGCTGGGCATTTCACTCCCAATAAATTGCGATATGAACGATTTATAGCCGATTTTTTCATCTATGGTGCGGTTCTTGTTCCTTCCAACATCAACAAAAGTTGTATATGGTTGTTATAACTAAAAATCCTCCCATTATTCAAAATTTTCCAAAGGTTTTCTCTAAAATGATAACCGCTTGTGTATTCCAGTTTTCTACTTGCATCTACCATTCAAATTTATCATTAATATCTAGTCAAATGATGATCACACCTGCATGTAAATGAAACATCCCTTTTTGAATACAGCTGCATCATAAACTTCCTCAATATACAACTTCAAGTTTAGTAAAATCCTAACACAATTTCATAGAATATGCATTTAACTATCATTCAGAGTCATTGGCCATGTCCTAAACTCGTTCTTTTTCACCAAAACCATGCCGCTTTGCTCAACCTTACCCTTTCTGAAGATATATTCAATTACTCGAAGTAAATCATCCAAAAGCAATTACTGTAACTGCAAATTCTGGCATCATCCAGTCCTATTAAAAATCGCAAATTGATTCGTTGAAAACCCTTTCAACACTTGACCAACAGATCAAAAAGCCCGGTTGGGGAGAACTCATTTGATGTCAGGCCTTTAGGCATTCATTGAGTGCATATGGAACAAACTTGTCCAGTTTTAGGGCTTCAGTACTGAATGGGTTATGTTGTTTGTTTTTGCATTAGTCTGTTATGTCAAGGGTCTTTAGATAAATAGTGTAAGAAGGTGATGTTGTTGGAATAGAGACAAACAATAGTAGTAGTTTATGGTTTTAAAAAAGTACATAGATAAGACAAATGAAATTAAAATAGAGGTAGGCTGGTTAGTTTAAAATGAACATAATAGCTCACCCTAATTCGTTATGGTGAATAAAAATTCCTAACTAATCTCCTTTGTTTCTTTCTTAGGCTGTGTAGCATAGCTCTTTATTGAGTTATAAACTTATAAAGTGTTTCTTTCTCGAGCTCTAGAAAGGACCCTAACTTCAATCAAGAAATTTTGACATCAACCAATCTCTGAATCAATCAATCAATGGCATGAACAATCCCTAATGCAATCAATCAACAACTTGAAGTTGGTTAAGAGCATGATTTAATTGATCAACAATCCTAAGTATAAATCAATCAAACCCTAACTAAATCAATAAATAGAAGTTCAAGTTTGTTGAGCCCTAGGTGAATCGATCAACTAACGTACATGTTTACAATAGGAATCTTCATTCTCATTTTGTTTGATGTTAACTGATTATTTGCCCTAAATTCAATTGCTATTGTATAATATAGTGAAAGAATACTCTTGTAAATAAATTGTATTATTGGATTTGTTTTTTTTTGGGGAAAAATCAGATATACCCTACAAAGGGAACATTACAGTTGTAATGTCCCCAAATTTGGGTACACCTAATTTTTGCCCAAAGTAACAATTCCACAAAATAATTTGTTTACAAATAATATTAACAATTAGATCATATAATAACTATCGAACTTTTAAAGTAAATAAGAAATTAAGTTAAATAACATCACATACTTGGATCTAATCTATAGCTTCATTTCCACTAATCAACCGTAGTATGGGTTGGAGAGGAAAGCACAATAGAGTGCTCAGAACATTTGCGGCAACTAAGCCCAAGGATGTGATATTCATATAACACCCCTTGGCCCACAAGTGGCAGGAACTCTTGCCCATCCAACATGGGATGGCCTACTTAGATGGGGAAACCATCTCTGCCCTCCCAATCGTGTCTCCTTACTAACCCATACATGATTGCTTCTATCCTTTAGCTTCACTTCCAGAAACCAACCATCATAGGGATTGGAGAGGAAAGCACGATAGGGTGCCCAAAACATTCGCCACAACTAAGCCCAAGGGTGTGATATATTACCCCTTGGCCCACAAGTGCCAAGAACTCTTGTCCATCCAACATGGGGTGGCCTACTTAGATGGGGAACCCGTCTCTGCCCTCCCAATCGTTTTTCCTTACTAACCCCTACATGACTATTTGTAGGAAAATAAATAGATAGATTAGCAATTCTCATTATTAACTATATCAAAAATACATATGAGATTCTATGTTAAACAATATCATCATATTGCATACCACAACACATGTTAGATCACAAGACTACTGATATCAAACCTGAACTCATTCGATCTCAGAATTCTGGTCTTAGTCAGATCAGGTTGCTTATTCTTATTTCTTTCTTGTTTTTTAGAACAGAACTGTCTTATATGTCAGAACAGAACTTATTCCAATTCATTTCATAAATTGATGATCTTACTATTTCCAGGCTGATGATTATAAATCAGATTTCTGCCTTTTTATTTTGTTATTTCCTGATTTCCAGATCTCAGATTCATCTTGCCGATCGATGCCTTTCTTCCCAAAAGAGGTTAGTCTTATATAGTCTTCAAGAGGGGGTGAAAGGTCACAATCTCCAAAGGAGGTGTCTCCTCCACATAATTGCTGCCCCTTCAACCACTGTAGTTAATTACCAGATAATTTTATTTAAGTCCAAATAGAGTGCCGACCAGATTGGGTGACCTTAGCATATTTTATTATTTTTTCTTTTATTATGGTCAGCCTCTTGTTAATTTCCCAATCTTAGTCATCCTTCTTTGGCTATTAATAATCCTGGTCGGCCCCTTTATTAATCACCTAGCCTGGATTGCAATTTGTATTTGTAAAGGCTGCAATCTATTTCAATGGACTGTGCTTTGGCAGGAGTATGACACCAGGTTGGCCCTTTACCTTGGAAACCATTATCATGACTATTTATAGAGGCTGCAATCTGAGTTAGGGACATGACAACAGTGGTATTAGAGCATTAATCCTGCCAGCCTGCAAGACAAACCTACTTTAAACTGCCATTCAATTAAGGTTAACTATTCAACCCTGTTCTTAAGTAATCAAAAATGAAATCGAGTAGGCCAACATTGCACTTCTATATGTGTGCCTTTTACATGTCTACTTCGTGTCTAATGTGTTTACAGCATGCTTACTCCATGTGTGTTTTATATGCATACTGCTGTGACCTTTTCACACATCACCCCATTGCAAATGGGGACCCCTTGCTTTTTGGTCCTCTTGGTCTTTTGGTTTTGGTTCTTTGGGTCTTTTCGCAGCAATCCCTTTGATCCCCCCAGTTTGCAAGCGTTTTTGATGAAGTTTTATCAAGTCTGCAACTATTTTGAGCAAATTTGATTAAGTCTGGAACCTGTTGTGTCTATTTTAGGGTTTTGCCCTTCAAACTTAGGTTTCAGGTCTTTTCCTTAGGGTTTTGGGAAATCTGAACATTGCAATGAAGTCAGGACCCTTCAAGAAAACTACCAATGAAATTTGGATGAATTTTGAGCACTTTCTATTTTTGTTAAGTGTCACCTTGTCCCAATTTCCCTGATTTGGTGTTTGGAAGTACTTACTATTAGTATTTTTAGTAAGTCTATTTTTGGCGGGTTCATCTTAGGCAGTTGGCAGGACACTGAAGGCAGAGCATTCTTGAAAATCCAAGTCCAAATCTGGAAAGTTGAAAAAGCAAATGGATGGTCAGAAAAAGTAGCTAAGTATAAAGTTCTTTCCTGAAGTGGAAAAGCATGAAAAATCATTCTAAGGCAAAGAAATCTACTTCATTCCAATAATGGCATCCAAATCTGGAAAATGATCAACAAATGGCTAAGTCACGAAGGAAATTGAAATTCCTTCACTCCAAGAATGGGTTTGGGCACTAAATCAAGGAAGAGGAGGAAAGCTCAAGAAATCCAAAAAGCCCTCCATCACATAGCGCTCTAACTTGGAAGTGGGTGCCAAATTGGGGTCATGGAGGAAAAGCAAGAAATATCCAAATTCCTCCACAAGGTCAAAGTAGCGCCCAAGCAAGGGGTCAAGGCGCCAAATCAGGGTGATGGAGGAACTCAAATCCAAGCACGTTTTCCTACATAGCATGAAATTTGCACCCAAGATGAGTGTACAGCGCTAGAATGGGGTAAGGGAGGATTTCCTCCCTCCAAAGGAAATTCCTGCACCATGTCATTTCAGCGCCAAGGACAAGATGAGAAAGTGGATTCCATGCCATGGCGGATTTTTTCCTCCTCAACGAAATTCCTTCCTTAAGGCCAAAATGCGCCCAAGTATGCAGAATTCTAGGAAAGTAAAAAAATTGGCTCTAAGTGTTGAAAATTCCTTCCTTTAGGACAAAATTCTTGGAAATGGTAAAAAATGGTCTAAGGCATAAAGAATTTCCTTCCTCAAGGGCAAAGTAGAATCAAGGTCAAGGTTGGACGCTAAAATGAGGTTAGAGAGGAATTTTCCTCCACATCGAAAATTCCTTCACCATGGAGAAAATGTGCTCTAGGAAAGGAATGGACGCCAAAGTGACATCAAGGAAGAAAAGTCTAATTTTCCAGAATTTCTCCACTCCCTAGCAAATTCGCTCCAAGACAAGTAGTAAATGCATAAACATGGTCAAGAAGGAAAATGTCAATTCCAAAGAAATCCTTCACCACCTTCAAACAGCACCCAAGGACAAAACAGAACGTGGAATTCAAGGCTGAGGAAAATTTCAAAATTTCAAAAAATTCCTTCCTCGGGGAAGAAATGTGCCCAAGGTGAAGAATTTCAAGGCATAAGGAAAATTGGCTAAGAGAGGATTTTCTCTCTCCAAGAATTTCGGACAGGATAAAATTTCCCAGACATGGAAGAAATGGTCAATTGATGGAAAATCTCCTTCAAAACAAGATGTGAACTAGAACGCAAAAAAATTCTTCAAGACAAAAAATCTCTCTACAAAGATTTTCTCTCTCCTAGAATTCCAGAAGTACAAGAATCCTTCAAAAATGGAAAAGATTGTTAAAATTCTTCCAAAAAGATTGTTAAAATTCTTCCAAGGAAGGAAAATCTTCCAAAATGCCTTTTGTTGGCTCGAAATGGAAAGATTCTTGTAAAGGATGAGTTGGCAACATGCAAAGAGAATATTTTGTATTAATGAAGCGCAACCCAGAAAATTATAAAAGTTCCTATGATGGCGGGGTCCATTTGCATGGTGAGAATCTTTTCACTGCATGGCAGCATAGTGGCGCATTCATTGTTGGGAATGTTTGACCAAGTGGCAACAGATTCAACGCATGGCAGTCGTCATACTTAATGAGGTAAAGGGGCATCTTTTGCATGTGGCCGATTTTGGAGGTGATGGTGCATTTATTGCACAATGGGCAGTTTTTAGCATGATGGAGCATTTATTACATATTGGGCGAATTTGAAAGAAGTGGTGCATTTAATGCACAATGGACACCACTCTTGGCAAAAAGGAATTTATTGATAGTGGACATGATGGGTCATTAATGTTTATTCCCACCTTGTCGCATCATGTGTGTGGAATCTTTTGGTCAAACCCTAATTAGGGTTTGCATGTTGGATCTTAGCCGTTGATTGGTTTGTAATCTAGGTCGTCCATTTTCAAGTTGGAGGCCTATATAAGGGGGTCACCCCTTCATTTGTAAAGGGAGGGAGATTTGTATGAAATTGTTGCGCTAAGTTATTGAGATAATAACAATGATATATTGTTCTCTGATGGTGTTCACTTAAGTTATTTTTCAAAACTTGCATGGTTTCACCTTCCTCACTTGAGTTGAAATTTATTTTCAAGCATTTAGATGAACAAGGTTGATTGCAGTGTTTTAACGTGAAGATCGCTTGCTCATACCTTTTGTTGATAGATGATTTTTATCAATAGTGCAAGGTTGGACTGAGCTATTTTATGTGTGCGTTTAATCTAAATCGTGGGATGAACATTGTTCTCTGATGTTGTTCATCAATGGTTTAAAATCCTTCGAGCACAACATTTGAAGATTGCACCCGCTTCATTTAGTTGTCTTCTAGTGGCCAAGTGAAGTGTGTTTGATCTCATCCGAAGCATTGCTATCTATTAAGTTCCTAGATTTAGCTTAGTCTTCCTAACCCTTTCCCCTTTAATTTCAGTCCTTTCTAGTTCAGTTCATTTGAAGTAGAAGCATCATAGAATTTCTATATCCGATGATGAAGTTCCAGCCACATCAAAGAAGTGAAAGAATGATCCAAACATAAGTCCCCTTGGATTACCAGCAACATCCACCAAACGAATCTATATCCACAGTAAAGTCGCTAGGACGCAGCTGGAACCTTAGAGTCAACGTATGATCTTCCTGCAATCCTAGCATACATCTGATTTTGATCAAGAGAGGATAAAGTGACCATTGGAAAACTTTATTTTGTGTTGGTGTGGTCACAAAACGCATGTCAACACATACCTTTCTAATGTATGCCTTGTGTTTGCTTCATATCTAATGTGTTTTATATGTGTGCCTTCCACATGTATGCCTTGTGTCTTTGTATGCTTCGTATCTTACATGCATCTATGTGCTCGCTTCATGACTGATGTGTTTTCAGCATGTTTACTCCATGAGTACCTTTCTCAATGTAAGCTTTGTATCTTGCATATATGTGTTGTGACGTTTTCACACATCGCCCCATTGCAAATGGGGACCCATGTTTTTTGCTCGTTTTTCGCTCGCTTTTGCTTTCGTTTTTTAGGGTTTTGTTAGTCAGTTGGTCGTCTGGATTTAGGGTCAACCACCAGGGTTTTTATTTTTGTCTTTTCAGGCCAAAATCCAGTCGGTTTTGGGAGCTTTTTGAATTTCCTTTTCTAGAATGCAAATTTTGAATGAAATGAATTCGCCAGAATGGTCTAATTTTCAATTGGAATGTTGATGCAGAGCTTAAATTTGTCTAAGTGTTGAAGATGAAATGTGAATTTTTGTCCAATTGAATATTTTTGACCAAATTTTGACTTTTTTGAATTTTGATCCTAGGCATTTCAAATAATTTGTTTTCGCCTTGTGAAGTGATAAAATGTGTAAAATCATGTTATTTTGGCCTGTAGGAGCAAAATCGCTCCTGTCCCTCAGTGAAGGACCGGAGCTTAAAATCAAATATTGCTTTGTCCTTGCAAGATTTTAACGTCTTGACGATGTGAAAAGGTCCAAAGAGGTACATTTTATCAAATGAATATAACTTGAAGTGCTGTCGGGGAGATCACATGGATAAGCAAGTCCGGCTTGAGTGAGGTCCTGATCCTGAAATTTGGCTAAGTCTGGAATGTCCTGACCCTGAAATTTGACTAAGTCTGGAAACTGAAAAAACCTCCAAAAACTAGATTTTGCAATATAACTCCTGGAGGTCTGAAACCACTCTCAAACATCCTGAAAGTATATATGGAATATAACTTAAAGTATAAGAAAGAAACTTATACTTAAATGTTATATTCCATTAAAATTATCCTGATAAAGAGTGCGAAAAGTCAAATTTCGCTCGTGTCCTTCTCCAAGGGTCCAGAGCGAAAAGCGCTCCTGTCCCTCTCCAAGGGACCAAGGCGAATCGCTCGTGTCCCTCACCAAGGGACCAGAGCGAAAATGCTTAGTTGAGCCATTCCTGACCTTGTTTGGACGAATCGAGACATCAAAGGCATGGTGAAGGACGAAATGAGCATGATAGAGCATCCAGACTTGATCAAAAACAACGAAATGATGAAGTTTTTGCCTAGAGGGTCAAATTCGCTCCTGTCCCTCACTGAAGGACCAGAGCGAAATTCTTCATAAGGTACGATCTGGGCAAAGATCAAGCAAATTTTATGTTCGAAGGCAAGAAAGGAGGTCAATCGAACCCGTTGAAGACAAATTGAAGATTATCAAACGTCAACAAAGGACCAAAATGCTTAAGTTCGCTCCTGTCCCTCAGGAAGGGACCAGAGCGATTTTTGTTGTAGATGATTTTCTCGCCAAATTTCAACCGATCTCAAGGCATGAATGAATGAAAGGAGGCATTGCGAATCCGTTGAATATAATTTTCGAAGGTGATGAAGTGAAATGAGGCCCACAAGAGCAAAATCGCTCCTGTCCCTCTCCAAGGGACCAGGGCGAGGTACCTTGTAGCTCTCGTCCCTCTCCCAGGGACCAGAGCGATTTCCTTCATTAGACAGAATCCAGGCAAATGTCAAGACAAGTGTACGTTCAAAAGCAAGGAAGAACATGAGATGGACGCATTGAATACAAAATGAAGATTTTTTTGGACGTCCACAAAGGTCCTAAATGTCTAGTTCGCTCCTGTCCCTCAGGAAGGGACCAGAGCGATTTTTGATATAATTGATTTTCTTG
This sequence comes from Cryptomeria japonica, assembly GCF_030272615.1. NCBI lineage: Eukaryota > Viridiplantae > Streptophyta > Pinopsida > Cupressales > Cupressaceae > Cryptomeria > Cryptomeria japonica. The sequence goes on along the minus strand of NC_081411.1, from coordinate 377,236,961 downwards.
CAAAGTTACAAACAATGTCAAGGCATGAACGAATGGAGTGAAGAAAGACGAATCCGTTGAATATAGACTTGGAACCTGACAAAGTGAGATAAAGGCTACAAAAGGAGGATCGCTCCTGTCCCTCTCCAAGGGACCAGGGCGATACAATGGTGATGTTACTTCCTATGCAAGTTCAAGGTCGATCCAAGTCAAGACAAGGTGGCGAGGGACATTTCAAGGCGTCTTTAGCAAGCACAAACATTAAAAGGTCGTCACAATGATGAAATTCGCATCCTAGGACATAGATTGCTCCTGTCCCTCTCCAAGGGACCAAGGCGATGTTAGATGCATTGGTCATTTTGTGCAAGATTTACGTAAGAACAAGATTTCATAAGGTAATGCAAGGTCTAAGGCATCGTTTGAAGATAACATACAAGAGTTTTGAACGTCCAAACATTGCTAATCAAGGTAAAAAGCTCACATCGCTCCTGTCCTTTGGACAAGGACCAGGGCGATCCTATCAAGAGCACTCATATTCCTTCAAGATCAAAGCAAGGTGAGGTTAAGCGAGGCAAGGGATGACGTTTGGAGGACATCACAATGAAGATCGAAGATAAAAGGATGCATATTGAACGTGGAAATTTGAAGATCGCTCCTGTCCTTTGGACAAGGACCAGGGCGATGAACATCCAAAGACACTCATGAACGCATGCAAGGCAATCAAATTCGAAGAGCTCATCATGATGATTAATGTTGAACGTGGAGATGAAGGAGTTGAACGTGAAAAATGCAAAAATCAAGACAAAATCATGGATCGCTCCTGTCCCTCTCCAAGGGACCAGGGCGATGAGGTACGTCCCTCTCATTTTCATAGTTTTGGCACCAAATAAGCAATTCAAATTTTCCTTAAATGCTAAGTTCGATAAAAAATTGAAAATCCTATTTAATTTGGCATTTAATGTGGCGTTGATCTTTTATTAATTATTTTGCCTTTATTCAAAATCGAAATTTGCAAATTAAAAACGTAAGGCATTAATAATTAATTAATTAATTAATAAAAATCGAATTTGAAGCGCTACAAAGGGAGGTCGGCCTTGCTAAATCATTTAAAAATCATTTAAAAAATTGTTTTATATCCTCAAGTCGGCCTAAGGGATAAATGCAATCCAAGCGCTATATATGGGGAGTGGAAGATTTCATTTTCACATCATCATTTTATCCTTCTACATGCGAATTAAGGAAGACAAGGGAGAAGTGCGATTTGGAGTTTACTAATAAAGGTGGTGCGATATCTTGGAGACTTCGTTGGAGCGAATTTGTCAAGGATTGAAGACCACGTCAAAGGTGCGAGACTAGGAGGATTTGTTAAGGCGAACTTGAAGATCCATTTGAGCGAATTGTCAAAGAGGCAAGACTTGAAGATCACGTTGAAATCCAAAGGTGGTGAAATTGATCTTTTGAGGAGATAACATTGAAGACTATTTATACCTCAATTTCGCCTAGGCGATTTTATTCATTTTGCATTTTAGAGTTAAGCTCTCAAGTAAGGTATGGCAAGATCTCTTGTTTTAATTTCAAATTTTGATTGTCATTGCCTTAATTTTGAATTTTGAAATTTTGTTTTTCCTTAGCTCAATCGTTTTTTAGGAAATGATTAATAAAGGACTTATCATTAAGTTTCCTAAAAAATTGCTCTCTAATTTATGTTATGTATTGCAAAATCATGGTACTAATTTTGAAATGTTGTGTAGGCATCAAATGGAGGTCTCTTCAAGGAAAATCAAGTCGGATCCAGGACGGTCTTCGCCAGGACGGTCTTCGCCGGGATGGTCTTAGCCAGGACATGGGCGACCTCTTTCAATCCAGCGTTCCAAGGCGAGGTACATCATCTTCCTGCACATCAAGGACGCAAGGAGTTAGAACAAGGGCTCGTTGAAGAAGCAAAATAGTTCCAGATGAATTAATTAAAGCAAGCTTCTCAACAACATCAAGTTGAATATCTACCAAGTTCCAAGTGTCAAATGAGGTGGCGTCCTAGTCATCATTTCTCCAATCAGTGAAGTCCATCTCAGCATGTCCAGATTCAATGTACTTAACTCATGGAAGGTGGCACAAACTCCGATGTACCTACCCTGGCTATCCATTGGTCGATTTTTCTAAAAGGGACATGTGTCCAAGCAATACAATTTTATCATTGGTCAAACATTAAATGTTATGTAATGGTTGTAACAAACCCTAATTAGGGTTTTCATTGTAAAATCTTGGCCATTGATCTTGAATTGATCTAAGCCATCAAATTGTATTGTGGGCACTATATAAGCCCAAACATTTCATTTGTAAAAAAAAATTAGAGTTAGAGAGATTAGATGATTAGAGAGAGTTGTAAATAGTTGAAGGCATTTAGTAGGTAGAGAGTATTTAGAAATTGATAGAATAGCAATTAGAGTAGAATAGGAGGACAAGGCAAGAAATTGTTGCCATTGATTGTAAACAAACTCCATTTTCATTGAAGTAATGGTGAAATATGTCGTTTTTCTTGCAATTTGCATGGTTTCTTGTTGAGTCTTCAATCTTAGATGGTAGATGATTAGATGAATGGAGGAAATGTGATTGATTGATGGTGGAATTCGTACATCCATACTACTAGCAGTTTGTTGATTGCAAACTTGCCTTGTGTAGTCGACTGGAATCGTTCAGCTTAAGCTCAATTTCAATTTGTCGCCTCTTCATTGATATGCATCAACTTGGATGGTATCTATGCCTGCGGTGATGATTTGAATATCATAAAGCTTCCCTAGAAGATCGCACTAGCCTTGTGTAGATGTTCCATTGATGTCAAAACAAGACCTAGTTAGAGTTTCATCAAAAATCAATCATTGCTCCTACATTCTTAGTATTAGGATTAGATCCTCTCTTCGCCCTTATCCTTTTTCCATTTTTTTAATCTAAGTTAGTAAGAGCCTGTGTCCAGCAAAGCAGATCGGAAGTTCAATGTAAGTCCCCTTGTGATTCCAGCAAATCACATCATACCACTGGAGCTTGTCCACACGTGGAGACCCCACTAAAAGAACCTTGGAGTCCATCTAACTGATCCTTTTTGCAGATCTTCAGCAGTTAGAGACTATTTTCTCAAGAGAGGATAAGATGCCTTTAGGTATTTTATTCTGTGTATGATTGTGTACAAAATACACGTCAACAATATGCTTCATATCATAAGTGCATTTATGTGTTTGCTTCACGACTGATGTGTTTTCAGCATGTTTACCCCATGAGTACCTTTCTCATGTATGTCTCATATCTTGCATGTATGCTTCATGTCTTATGTGTATTTATGTGTTTGCTTCATGTCTGATATGTTTTCAGCATGTTTACTCCATGTGTTTGTTATGATTACTTTATGCTTAAAAAATATAAAAATGTTCAATATAAGATGTCTTGATGAATATAGTAAGTTGCCTACTAATTGTCATTATATGTGAAAGGAAATATGTTGAGAATGCTTTCAAACAAATATAATAATCACTATTCACAATATATTCATGACAAAGAAAAGCAAGAGGACAGTAGTCATAAATCATGTAAGGAGCAGCCTATAATGACAGTACAATCCTCTAGGACACCCCCATAACAAGAGGACATGGATCCTTGTACAAACTTGAAGCCCCAAAAAAAAAATTATTGACAATTACCAAAAAGATGCCAACATGCATCATTATTACAAATACCGATATACTCTTCCATTTCTGAATCAAAAGCATGACCACAAGTTCCACCATCATCATACAACTCAACTTAGGGTAGCACAGACAAAATTGTTCTTGCGCACACAACCTTGTATACAAATCTTCAATGTTCATAACTGATGAAAGGCATCTTGAAACTCCTTGGCTTAAATAAGGAAAAACTGACCTTTCCATCTTACAGATCAATAGAAGAAAGAGATACTTAAATGTAAATGGTACAACCATAAACCTGAAGGTTGACTGCCAAGATATGACCCAAAATCTTAAATAATAAAGACAAATGCATCCATATACTGCCAATGAACCTATCAACTACAGCTGCTAAATGCTTATCAATGCTGATCAACATTTCTACTCAAGATAAGAAATTTCTATACAGTCAACCTACAACAACTGACAAATGTGTGTACAAAAGCAAAGAATAGATTGCATGAATATAACATAAAAATTGGATTGAATGCAATGCACGTGATTAGGTGATTACAATTGAACCATAAGAATGATTGTAACAATGTCATCTTTCGACAAGGGTATGGAATGTGGGAAGTAAACTGAAATACATGAGGATAGAAATTCTTGATGGGTATTGTATCATTATTGCTGATCTACATCCCATGGGTGACATGCAGATCTAAAAAAAAAAGCTAACCTTACATATAAAGAAATAGTTTTTGGAATTGTCTCTAATACATCAATGGGAATAGTCACAGGAAAAAGGACTTCTAGCAAGGGGCAAGATGTTTGGACAACAAGAAGTATGGTAGTGGAGGACATGCATACTAACTTATATTATGGCAAGTCACATGGTCTTTATTTTGGAATTAAAGTGTTTCTAAAAATGCATAGTATAGCATTCAACAAGCAGTCCCCGATTTCATTAGTAAATACAGGATTCCAGCATGCCTTCAAATTACTTGAGGTCAAGCTACCAGAAAATAATTGTTGTTTGTTGAGAGTATATGCAACTTCAAAGGCCTTGTTGGTCACATAGAGCTCTAGGCATATCCTTCAATGTGATTAAGACTTGGGCTACTTTCTAATTCAAGGCGAATCAAGTTTCTAATGTTCAGATGAAGGACTCTAGAACAGCAAGCTCTATTTGTAAAGGAATTTAAGTATGAGATGAGGAACATAGAGATTTTATCCTTTTGAGGCATGCAGGTGGACAAGAAAAGGGTTCAAGTCTTCTATTTTGTGCATTCTCTAAGGAGATTAATGAACACTAGTGATGGCATTATTAAACTAGCAAGTAACTCTAGCTACAGAAATAAAATATTATTTTGCAAAATCAGACAATTAAGCAATAGACTCACAAAGGGTTAAATACAAAATGTGGCTTGGGGTTGGCCAGCTTAAGGGTGTATATTCAATAGGAAATCAATAAGTCATGAAAGAACCCATAAGCACTTGTAACAAATTTTCAAACTTACTAACTACTTTACAAGTTTTCAACAATCCTCCTCCAAACCAACTTAACCTTTATTTTAATCAACTTCCCATTACAGCCTATAAGGTATCTTTCCTATTATAATAAGGTTTTGAGCACTACATTACAGGTCTAATCATCGAAAAGATGTGTATTCACCACATTACTCTAAATCAAGGATTTAATTTTCTCCATCAAAACAATTTGTGAATTTTGGGCTCAAGAACATATACCTATCTTAAGCTCACCTTACAACCTTGGGATATTAGGTTTGCTTGTGAGAATGTATCAACTATCAAGCAATGCATCAATCTTCTTACCCTTGCATTGTATCTTGATACAGAATAGTTTAGTGAGTTCTTTTCCATCCTAAGAACTTTCACCCACTATGCATGTACCCTTACATATCATAACACAAGCATTAATAGAAAACCACACAATTAAGGTCATAGATGTGTGTCACACTTCTAACACTCATCTTAATATGTAAAAATCTTAAAGCGATATCCATGACATTGTGCAAACTGTTAAGTTTTGATCAGATTTGAAAAATTCAAACTGCTTGTAGTATATGTCACCAATCTACTGTGTGACCTTAGAATTCACCCAATGTTATAAGCTACTGTAAGTAGATTCTGTGCTTATTAAATATTTCACGATCTGCTATATGAGTGTGCCACGATATGCAATATGTTTATATAGCACTATCTGCAATACACGATCTGCAATACCAGATATGATCTAAAGGTTGTATTTTATCTGCTAAAGTGTGATTTTGAAAAATGCACTACACTTATAGATTTCGGTGTATGCATCCCTCTCAATGTATGCTAGTTATATAAGTGGATGAAGGGTTACGTAGTGGAAAGATATGTCTTCCCATGTGCGAAGACACGTCTCTTCCCTACGTACCTCTTCACCACAGCACGTTAACTACCATCAATTTACCCGATCGGAAGGAGAGCAATTGTTAAGACTCGCTAATCAACCCGATAGCAAGAACGGTATGACCGTTGATTAAACTTAATCTTGTTTTATTTATTACTCATTAACATATATACTAACGGTTTAATTTATTAGTGTATATGTTAATATGCAAACAGATTAATACATCGGAATGAAATGGCACGACCGATGTTACAAAATTAACACAAACATAGGGCCAACCAAACCTGTTTCTTGCAAATACCATTAATGCTATTACAAGATGACCTTGTTCCTTCTTTCAGAATGATGAAAGCAAACTTGTCTTAAAATTTCAAACCTTGCAAATTTTCAATACCTTGGTTAAGTTGTTCAAATTGACAACTTGGATAATATCGCAGTAGTGCAGCAGTACAAAATTGTGTGATAGATTTTCATGAAAAAAAAGTTAGAAGTTGCGAAGACCAAGCCGCTTACTTTGAAGAGACAACTATTTAGAATTTGCTTGAGGACAAGCAATCTTGAGAAGGGCGGACTGTCATTGCCCTGCCCTTTATGATAGGTCACTTGATTGTGTCCCGTCATTCTTTGCACAGTTGTCAAGGAACGAAGGCACTAGTCATTGGCATTTCTTTGTTGGAGGATATGAGAGAGGTAATCCTATAGCCTCCTCCAAGGAGCTAATCACAAGTGATCAATTAAGACATTTTTTTCCTGGGAAGGTGTTTTCCATTCCTGCAAGTGTGCTTTCAATTCATGCAAGCATGCTTCGCTTTAGTATTTAGATTAGTTAGCATTCAACAAAACTCTTTTAGATTTAGTCTTTCTTCTATCCAGCCTTTGTTCCCAACCTAAGATTGCATTCATTAAAGTTGTACTTAGTCCAAGATTCTATGGCTCTGGTGAATACATTTTACCATGACATGGGCACAAGACTGTGCCTCTGATTTCCTGAATTTTTGGGACAGTGTCAAGATCTACAAACCAATTACAATTAAGTTAGGACCATAAAATAGAGGAGCAACAAAGCAATAGTTTGCCTTGCCTTGGCATTCCCTCAGTTCAGGTTCTTTTAGGCATGAGTCATTTAGATCCATGATTCGTAGTATATATTGTAAGCAGAGATTTCTTCTAAAACATTAAATCTAGCTGCATGCTTAGATGCATAATCAGCTACAGGTGCACAAAGAGCTCCAAAGAATAGATAAGAAGAAGAGAAAATTAGAACCTTCAAAAGGCTGGAAGATATGAAGGAAATGATCTAATGTGCTAAAAAGAACTATGGAAACCTCATTGCAGACATTCAAAGTAGAATTATTTTGAATTTCTAGGTAAAATTCCCGTTTTTTCAAGCAACATTTTGAGTTATCAAAACTGCTACAAAAAAAATGTATTCTATAGTGCTTGTTAAGACGAGAAACCATAATTGTAAAACTAAAAACCCATTTTGTGAGTAGATAGCTCTTTAAGTCTAGTTTCTGAAACATTTTGAACCATCTCATCTTGATACTAGATGAAAAAATTATGCCCAAAACAATGACTGTTGGTCTGAGCTAAAAATTGTTGAAAAATTGCAAACACAATCATTTCCTAGCAGATTTGAAGTATCAGATAAATGTTTGGGAAAAAACTGTTCACATTGAAGATAGCCCCTTGAATCTAGTTTCAACAAATCGTCTCATTTCAATATCATATGAGAGAGATATGACAATAATAAGAACCTATTGGTCATAATTCTCTTAACTCTGAAAAATAAGTATAATAGACTATTATTTTGTAGATTTAAAGGCTCAAATGTTAACCTAAAAAAATTTGTGAACATCAATAGCAGCCCCCTTGAATAGACTTTGATTTACTTTTTAAATGATCCTCATACAATGTCACATGAAAAAGTTATGATCAAAATATTGCTTGTCAGGATATCTCACAAGTAAAAAGAAATGTTGAAGTTTTTCTACAGCCATTATCTCACAATGAAGGCTTACTACTATTGTCATTGTAAACAAAATAACTAACAAAGCATATTCAAGTGTTCATAATGAGGAGGAAACTCATTTGAGCTTCGCCAGGCATTACAATAGTGTCTTGCAGTTGTTGCAAGATGGTTTCCATGGTCTACTTCAGGATTAAAAAGGGCAAATCAATAATATTTTTTAAAAACCAAGAGATTTAGAATTATTCATCCAAAATTTCATATAAATTATTGTTGATGTACATTTCCACCCTTAGGTTAATGATTAACAAGAAGATTGGCATAAGAAAGGCATTTTAAAGCTAATAATCCAATTACCTATTAAATTCTTTTTAATTTCCACAGTTGCTTTTATTATATTTTTAATTTATTGGAAGAAAACTAGAAGAAAATATTACTATCTTCCTCCTTATACAAGTTCACTTTATATTGCTGAACAAGTATAATTTTGTTTTGCAGATCGCAGATAAAGGAGTTTCCACAAAGTCAAAATTACATCTATAAAGGCAACTTATTATGTTTAGCATGATCTATAGTAGGCATTTGACAAGGGAACATGACCACTGTGGTAGCATTAGTACACAACATAGATTAGCTGAGTGATATGATAGTGTAGACACCTAAAATTGATCACTTGTGTTTGATCAATTTATCCCCATTGTTTATCTATTATATCTATTTCTATTTATTAAATAATTTGTTATTATTTAATTAATCATCTTTATTTCCTCCATTTTCTACCCTATTTTCTAAGGTAATTAATTTAAATAATTTACCTCTTCAACCCTACCTCTAAGACCTTCATTTATTTAATTAAATAAAACTCTATGTTTATTTATTTAAATCCCCATCCCCACTTTCCTTCAATTTTGAATTAAAATTAATTCAAAAATCCTATTTACCCTCATCCACTTGCATTCTCCTAACTATCCTAATCCTAATCCTCATCTCCACCCAATCCACTCCACTAATCATGTGCACACACTTAATTCTTGAATAAGTGAAGTCAGCTCCTCCCACCACATCAAGCACATGGGATTCTTACACAAGCACATGGGTTTGTCCCTTCAAGCGCCCTAAAAAGAATTTTTAAATCCTTTTATTCCTCTCCTTCATCTTCAACCATTGATCTTCATCAATCAATCTCAACCATTTATCCTTTTCATCCCATATCATATCTATCAACCCTTAGCCATTTTGATCATCTTGCTCTCTCTCCCCCTCTCACAAACTCTCTCACCCATTTTCCATTTGAGCATCGTTATGTTGCCAAAATTTTGAGTGAGCACACATCCAATCCTACATCAAAGGACAAATCGCTGCATCAAGAAGACCATATTGTACTACTTTGGTTTGCATTTTATGTTTGTTTTGGTTTTTTTTTGTGCAATCATGATGTTGTTTTGTTTTGTGATTTTGAGTGGTTTTACTAGTTATTTGCATTCCTTTGAGATCACTTTTCCCTACACACAAATAGGAACCATTATTTTTGCAAAGAGGGTTTCCAACTAGTTTAGATTAAAATAGTTTTTCTATTTTGCTTAAAGAAGGATTAGATTTTATAATTGTTTTTACAGTGTAGCATGGTGCTACTACAGCCAACAGTAAGTGCTACCACATCTAGCATAAGTACTACACAAACAAAACCGAATAAACAAAAAAGGGTTTTCTGGCAACCAAATCATTTCAAAAAAAAAAAACAAGGGAAAAAGGGGGGGAGAAAAAGAGGCCTGTTATAGATAAGTGTACCTCTCAATATTATTATTTTTAATTCCACACCAATGCAGGCTAGTGTGGAATGCTTATCTATTTATGTTAATTTCAATGCTATGACTTTGTATCTCATTTGTAGGGTCAACATGCCCTGAAAGAAGTTTATCTACATTGATAGTCACTCCGCTAAAAAGACCGCCTGCATCATGCCCTTATAGCACTTTGGATGGTCATACTTTGCGGATACCAATCATTGTCTACCACAACATTCATCTATTGATTTGTAAAGAACCTACATTAGTGCAAATCTATATTCACTTCTTGCATCCCTATAAATTTCATAATTCTCATACCCAATCATGTTTTGTTTGTTAAATCCACATACATTGTTTTTGAACTTTGTGATTCAGCACTCACATATGAAGATTTGTTGACCAGACACTTGTGTACCATCATATGTTACATCTCACTTCAAGAAAAGAAAAAAACAAAGTGCAACGGTGAGAATACTCGTGGCATCATTGAATGGGAATTTGTTTGAATACTAGGTTTCTAGTGGGAAAATTCCTTTCATAAATAGCGATTGCTGAAAACTTTCAATGTCAGGTTGGAGGATCCTACTTTTGAAGATCTCCTTTATCTCATCCAAGCGAGAAGGCTTTCTTTAACATTCCATAGTTCCATTTTTAAAATAAAATGTAGAATAGATAAGGATGACTTTACAACAACAGGGTTGAAACTATTTCTGCATCACTATGGGAGAATATTATAGCAGAATTAAGGGTATAGTTGTTCAGTATTGGACATGTTTTGTGATGATTCAATTTGCATTAGAATTGATCACTCTAACAAAGAGAAGAAGAATGAAACATTTAAGACAGGTCGACATATATTGCACTTGAAAAACACAGGTGACACCAGTATTCAACAACACTTCCTAGATTAATCAGCAGTTGCAGCAGCTAGTTACAACTTACCCATGTACTCTAGTGAGATGGAATGGTAACTATAGAGACAGGGTTGTATTTCTACATTTGCAACACTTTTTTTTTCTGCACCATAGGTCAACAGCAATGCTTCTGAAGCGTGCTAGCTGGTGGTCCATCTACTCCACATGACTAATAAGCTAATATAGAAAAAAATCATAAGGCTCAAAATGATGAAATTTTTAATGAGAATGTCTTCTTGTATATTAGAAAAATAATATTATTAAAAACAAATACAATACATTATATTGAAAACCAGAAATGGCAATCTAATGAAACATTAAGCTGAAAACTGTAAAAGGCAGTTTTGTGATGCAGGTATAACTAAACAATGAAGACATATTAAGGTCATAAATTTTTAGCACTAACATTTGAAGTGGATAAATTAAATCAAGAGGTACAACAACAAGAAAGTAAGATTTGTGTTGCTTCCTTAAAGGGAATAATTAAGATAGGGGGAGGGAAGATATAAACTGGAAGTTTATCTTCCTTAAAGGGAAGCCCATTGGTTGAATCCTTTTTTGAGAGAGTAGAATTTGTTGGTCAAGTCCTGTAAAGATCTCCCCTGATTTTTGTTTTGTTGATAGAAATAGATGGAAGTGCAGAAGTTTTTATGTTTCATGTTTTATTCAACATCATGGTTGTATATATTGATAAGAACATAGCATTGCAATGAGCTCATTATGGTGGAAACTCCCTGAACTCATTGCAATGCTATGTTCTTATCAATATATAGTATATACAACCATGATGTTGAATAAAAACATGAAACATAAAAACTTCTGCACTTCCATCTATTTCTATCAACAAAACAAAAATCAGGGGAGATCTTTACAGGACTTGACCAACAAACTCTACTCTCTCAAAAAAGCATTCAACCAATGGGCTTCCCTTTAAGGAAGATGAACTTCCAGTTTATATCTTCCGTCCCCCTATCTGTCAACATTGGAACTTCATGTCGATGGTGGTTGAGAAGCACATACAGACAGTAGGAGGGACTCAACCAATGAAGAAGGGAGGGTCCTAGAGGAAAATGGATGCATGCCAAAAAGAAGCATGACAAGGGTCTCCATTCAAACAATACTTATTTGGTTGAGACCTTGCAAAAGATGAGAGTTTATAGTAACATTGATAAACCAAGTGAGGTGTGGGGGCCAATAGACTTCCCTCCATCAACTGCCCAACTTGCACTTCTCTATATATGGGCTCAACCAGCTAGTCTCATAAGAGACTATGTTGAAGAGTGAATCAATCTAGGGCACGGGGCTCGTACTATCTCATCCTGGTAAAGTCCAAAGAGAAGGTGAGTCATTTATGTCATTGATTGACCTATTGATTGGAACAAAAATCAACAAATCTAATCTTTCTCATCAACCCAAAAGTCAAGATTTTCATTCTCAATACAAAGGCACATTGCTTTGCCATGCCTAAAGTTTGGAAATTGTTATCATTGATGTCAAAGGCATTTGAAGAGCAAGATTGGAGGTTAGATTGTCCCAACATTATGACACCATTTTCAGTACTCCGTTGGACAATATGGAGGGAATTTAAATATTAAATTGCACAGATATTTATGCATGGACTGACCCATGTCTGGAAGAATTAGAAGCAAAATAAAATAAAATTAATTATTGCTAAGGGCCAATCATTAGGCTTTGGAAGCTCCTCTTCATGTTTTAAATTTTTGCAAACTATGTCTTATTTGTTGTGGCTGACCCCCACTTGGTTTGGGCACCCACTTTGGGAGACAAATAAAATTAATTATGCTGCCCTTGGCCGACCTGTTTTGAAGAGGTGCATTGTTTGGATTAAGAGGTGCAAAATCAAGTATAAATAGATGGTCATTTGGGGTGCAATTTATCAAGCAATTCAACAAATATCTTTCTATTTTATAGCAGAGAAAAAGAGAAGATTTAAGTCAGAATCAAGAGCAGATCTAAATTAGAAGCAAGAGCAGACTTATATCAGATTTAAGGGCAAAACTGAAGGAATTAAATCAGACCTTAGAAACAGATCTAAGGAGCATATAGAAGCAGATTTTAAGGTGGATTATTGCAGACCTATGAGCAGAGATTTTTGAAGATCATAAGCAGATTTAAAGAAGCAATTATTGAGCAGATTTATGCAGGACGATTAGATCTGATTCAAGAAGACGATCAAGCACTTAACACTTTATTTTTGGGGGTTGGTGCCTCCTTTTCAAAAAGATTGGTGTCTCTTGCTGAGTTGGTGCTCAGTTGTGGTGACTGGTGTCTTCAGTGGGTTGGTGCCTATGAATCATCTAAAGGGGATTGGTTCTCCTGTAAGTTGGTGCATACAAAGATAGTAAGAAGTTTCTAATACAAAAGCAATATTCTGCAGTGTTTTTCTGTCACAAGGGTTTCCACATAAATCGTGTGTTCTTCTTGTGTTCCTACTTGCTAGATCTTGCATTTGTGGTTGATAAAGTTCTGAAGTATTGCCATTGTGATTAATTATTTTTAAAGTTAAAAGTTTCTCATTATACTGATCCAACCCATGTAAGAACTTCAAAAGGCCCTCAACTGAGACAACTATCGTTTTGCTGAACCTGTTGCGTTTCAAGTGTGTTCTTTGCAAATAATGACAGCAAATAGAATTTTGACAATCTTAAGCACAAAAAGAAACTAATGGTATTTGCTGGAAATCAATTTATATTCAACAACACTGATCAAACCCTCATTACATCCGTTCATCATTTATTAATACAAAAATAGAAAATAACAACAAGCTAGAGAAGAACTGATAAATACCAGTATATTCTGTTAAAACCCTTATTTTCCTATTGCTGGTCATACACAGATTTTATGACAGCAAGCTGCAATTTATTTTAAACTGACCCGAAATACTCGCATGTTAGCTTGATGGAAAGACATTGGCAAGGCGTCCCTTCTGGCATTTGTTTTGGAATTTTTGGACTCCACCCCAGCAAAATCGTACCCTTTCAAGGAAGAAAGGTACGGCAGATCAGCAAGCTGTACATGCACAAAACCCCCATCTGTCACACACTTATTCCTGCCTCTGTTCTGACTCTGCGGCTGCAATCAATCTTTTGCATAAAAATTAAAAAACCCCTTTCCAATCTGCCCAATCTTGGTTTCTGGATAAAACCAACTGAAAGCAAAATCAGCTGATATTTCACAACCTCTGATGTTGTTGCACAAGAATCCCACGTTTTCCTGCACCGATACCCCTGATCACTGCAGAAGAATCTTCTGCTGAAACCCTTGGCCAAAACTCCTCTCAGAGCTCCAAATCAAATTATCCAAACTCAGCATCCTGAAAGAAGACCTAAAATCTTCTTTAATCATCTCCATTTAGGGTTGGCGCGATTCCCAAGAAAGGTGCGATTTGGCCTTTAATGATGTTTTAACTTTTATTATTTAAGTTTGACTATTGAAGTGTCAAAAAAATAAATCATTTTCCCTTTAATATAAAACTGGCCCCATCTGATGAGAAATAGACCCTCACTTAAGTTGTAACTTAAAGTGACTTTTAAAACATTAAAACATTAAAGTTCGCCATTTAATATTTAATTAAAATAATTAAATATTAATATCTCTCTAAGTATTCATCAGAAATGCTTGCCATCTAAACTGGAGACTGCCAAACCATAATCTGTCCTTGCCCAACCTACTGGCTATAAATAGCAGGACTGCTAAAAATAGAAAGTATCTCAAACAGAGTCCTGGAGACCTCAAACGAAAACCAGACCTGGAGTGCTCGCTCTATAGATGGTGAATCAAACTCTAGAGAACCCTCTACCCAACCTCATCAGCCTACGAGGGTCAATGATAGGCTAATCTACTCAGCTGACAGATGTCAACTAGAAGGGGACATCATAGTCCGCCCTTCCTGAAATTGCTTGTCCTCAAGCAATCTCAACTCCGGATGTTGTAAAATCTCCTCGCTCTCCCAAGTAGCATCCTCTACCGGCAAATCCTTCCATTTCACCAGATATTCTGTGATAGTTCGTCTCCTGAAATTCCTCTCCCTGAACTCAATGATAGCCTCAGGTACGAGTATCAACTTCCCCTCATCATCCGGGGGTGGTAAGACCGTGGAAGGAACAATACGGTGTCCCAACGCCTTTTTGAGACGTGACAAATGAAACACATTGTGCACTCTGCTATTTGCCGGTAAATCCAACTCATAAGCCACCTCACCTATACGCCTGGTTACTCTGAAAGGGCCATAATACCGAGGCTTGAACTTCTCTGCTCCACTCCTCCTGAGAGTAGACTATCGATAAGGCTGCAACATCAAATACACCATGTCTCCTACCTCAAATGACCTCTCTGTCCTCTTCTGATCAGCATATTGTTTTTGCTGATTTTGTGCCTTGGCTATATTTTCCTTAAGAGTCTTCACGATGTCCTGACTCTCCTATATCATGTCTCCCGCCCTAGGCACCCTACTGTCACTCAGCAATAAGTCAATGAAACAGGGAGGTTCATACTCGTACAGTGTTGTAAATCGAGTCATCTAAATGGACATGTGGTGAGCGGTATTGTAACAGTACTCACAGAGGTAAATCCACTTCACCCACGCCTTTTGCTGCCCTGAAATATAATTCCTGAGGTATCCCTCCACCCATTTGTTAACTATCTCAGTCTGGCCATCAGTCTAAGGGTGATAACTGGTGCTCGGTGTAACATCGGTCCCACAAAGTCTGAAAAGCTCTTGCCAAAAGTGGCTCAAGAACCGCGTGTCCCTATCACTGACAATAGTCCGAGGCAACCCATGTAATCTGAATACCTCTCTGAAGAATAACTCTGCTACCTGAATAGCTGAATAAGTGGTGGTCATCGAATAGAAGTGAGCATACTTCGTCAAACGATCCACAACCACAAATATGCAATCACGTCCCTGCGCTCTTGGTAACCCTGTGATGAAATCCATAGACAAACATTCCCACTTCCTGTTAGGAATTGGAAGTGGCTGAAGTAAACCAGCAGGGTATGTATGCTCCTGTTTATTCTGCTGACAAACAGGGCACTCTCTAACATACTGTAGAACATCCGCCTTGAGCCCTTTTCACGTGAAGCGCTCACGAACCTGTCTGTAGGTTTTAAAAAACTCAGGATGTCTTGCTATCGGTTCATCATGACAAAACCACAGTACCCTACTCCTCAACTCCGATCCTGAAATCAAGTACACTCTCCCCTTGTAAATGATCAATTCATTTACAACTGTATACCTGCTGTCCACTACTAACCCCTCTATCACACCTGCAGCCCAGCTATCTTTGGTGTACTCTGCCACTATAATATGTCGCCAATCCTCTGCTATCGAGACCATGGAATTTAGGTGCGGACGACGTGACAAGGCATCTGCAACTACATTTTGTGTGCCTTTGATATAGGAAATATCAAAGTTGTAAGCCTAAAGTTTGCTGACCCACTTTTGTTGCTTGTCATTTAAGTCACGCTGCCCAAGGAAATGTCTCAAACTATTGTGGTCAGTCTTAATGCAGAACTTGTTGCCCACTAAGTATTGTCTAAACTTGGCCAGTGCATGCATTATGGCCAACATTTCCTTATCATAAATGTTGTAAATTCTCTCAGGTCCACGGAGTTTCCTACTCTCATAAGCAATAGGGTGCTTGTCCTGCATAAGCATCGCCCCAATGCCCTCACCAGAGGCATCACATTGTAACTCAAATGACTTCGAGAAGTCAGGGGTAGCAACTACTGGACATGAAGTCATGAGCTCCTTGAACCTCTCAAAACACTCCTAGGCCTCGGGAGTCCATAAGAAGGCACCCTTTTTCATCAAGTTTGTCAAAGGTGCCACATGTTGTGAATAACCGTTAACAAAACGGTGGTAGAAACCACATAGGCCCAAGAACCCACGCAACTGAGTGAGGTTCACTGGAGTAGGCCAATCTACAATAGCGTAGATCTTCTCGAGATCCATCCGCACTCCCTCTGCACTGATAATATGGCCCAAGTACAATAACTCAGTCATTCCAAGGTCACATTTGGATTCCTTGGCATACAAGGACTCCCTGCTCAGAATGCTCAAAACTATATCTAAGTGACTGAGGTGCTCCTCCCAAGTACGACTGTAAACCAGTATATCATCAAAGAACACCAATACTGATTTCCTCAACTGATGTCTAAAGACTTTGTTCATTGTGGACTGGAAAGTAGCAGGAGCATTGGTTAGCCCATATGGCATAACCACAAACTCAAAATGTCCATAATGACAACGAAAAGCAGTCTTCTCAATATCCTGCTCACGAACACTAATCTGGTGATAGCCTAATCTCAAATCAATCTTTGAAAAATAACAGGCCCCATGTAATTCATCTATGAGCTCATCAATACGCGGAATGGGATATCTGTTTTTGATCGTCCGCTTATTAAGGACCCTGTAATCAATACACATCCGCAATGTGCCATCCTTCTTCTTCACCAAAACAATTGAAGAGGCAAAGGGGGACTTACTAGGCCGAATATGTCCCATGGCCAGAAACTCCTGTATGGTTTTCTCTATTTCATCTTTTAGGCGCTTCAGATGTCTATATGGAGTAATCATCACTGGCTTCGCTCCCTCCTCTAGCTCAATGATGTGCTCAAAACCCCTATCTGGTGGCCTCCCTGATGGTATGTCACTGAAAACCTTACTATGTTTGGTTCTCAGTATTTGAATGTCAAGATGATATTCAACTTTTTGAGCATCCTGTTGTATGGGCATGATCATACACTCTGCTGCCCGCTCAGTCTGATCATGGCGTACAAGCCTCTCCATCCGCCTGAGTGTAATCATTCTGAAATTGCTGTCCTTAATCGCTTTCAGCACGTGTTTTATCATCGATGGTGAAAGACATCTCCATCTCCTACAAATCAAGTGTAAACTTGCCTAGTTCATGCAACCACTTCATACCAAGGACCAAATCTATGTCTCCCATCTGAACCACATAGAAATCAGTCTTGAATTCATAATTGTTTACACGTAATGGGAGTTGTGTAATCATCCTATTACACTTTAAAGTGTAACCATCTGCCACCCTCACACAAATGCCCTCAAACTCCTCTGTTTGGATTCCTCTCTTCTTCACCAACCTGGCATCAATAAAGTTATGTGTGGCTCCGGTATCCAGCAGTGTAATAACTTTCTGACCAGCAAGTACTCCTCTCATTCTAAATGACCCTTCCTGCTAAATACTCGTGAGAAGTGCCTCCTTAAGGTGCTCATCACCTTCTGCATCCATTTTGTCAAGTCTCGGAGGACCCTGTGTGTCATCTTCAGCCTCTAAATTCTCATTACCAACAGGCTGACCTTCATGATCAGATTCAGAATCTTCATAATATGCCCACATTACTCTGTTTGCCCTGCCCTTAGGCCTCAAAGGACAGTCATGGTTGGCATCATATGGACCTTTGCAATAAAAACAGAGTTTCTTTTGCCTTAAATCGTTAAGTGTCTCCCGATCTAAGGGAGGGGCTGCTGGCTTTGGCTTGTAACCATTTCTAAAGTCTGATTTTTCTTTCCCTTTGCTGAAATTCCTATTATCTTTGAAAGATGTTGACCCTTTTGTCCCAAATTTATTTTGAGTGGCTGTCACATCAATACTCCGTGCCTTTTTAATGGCGAGTAGAAGTGTTGGGGGATCAAATGCCTTTACCCAACCTCTCAAAGGCTCCATGAGTCCCTCTATAAACAAAACTACTAATCGCTGATTTGACATGTTATTTACCATGCATGACAGCTTCAAAAACTCTGAAACATACAACTCCAAGTTCCTTGTTTGTTTCAACTGTGCTAACTCCCGGAAGTATGACTCAGGGTCTTTCTTATCAAACCTCTCTACTAACAAATCAGCGAACTCCTGGTAGGTGGTAATCTCATCATGTTGGAGAGTGATGAGTCCATTATGCCACCACTCATGTGCAGTACCGTCCAAGTGTAAGGTTGCAAACTTAATTGCATCCCTTTCAATCATGGGTCTCAGTGTGAAGTATGTATCAAGTTTATGGATCCAAGATCTAGCTGTAACTGCACCGCTACCATCATAATAGGGTAGAGTGAGCTTGCTTGTGGCAAACTCAAGATCTCTATGTTGGAAACAAGGCCTCCTCTCTTGCCTGTTTCTCTCTACCTCCCGTTTTTGCCTCATGAACTAATCAAAATTCAGATTTTACCTCACATCAGGTGGAAGAAGACTCCACTCATCATGTACTGTCATAACATTATCAACAAAGACAGGTTCTGCCTCAACTCTGGCAACATCCTCAGGTTCTTCTACCAAGAAATTAGGCCTTGAAGGCCTGTCAATTGTGCGTGTAGCTACCCTGTGAGGTCTAGGAATATTGGCTACACTCCTATTGTCCTCTGGTTCTTGATTGTTTCGGTTTGGAGGATTCATGCGCTCCATCATGTTGGTGAGTGCCTGGAAAGCCTAAGCAACCTGCTGCTGCCCAGTGGCCATATTCCTAAAGAATTCTCTTGTCTCCTCATCCTCAGCTCTGTGACCTCTAGTTGGGCTGCCTGTATGCCTTTCACCCATGGTATCTGATTGCCTGTTAAGACTCTGTTCTCCTTCACGAAAGGCTCTGCTGCATGTGTAATACTTGTGTGAACCCGTTTCCTGCAACTGCATGTAATTGCTAAACCCTTAGGATGGCAGGATTTAGCTCTCCTCAACTGAGACAACTATTGTTTTGTTGAACCTGTTGCGTTTCAAGTGTGTTCTTTGCAAATAATGACAGCAACTAGAATTTTGACAATCTTAAGAACAAAAAGCAACTAATGGTATTTGTTGGAAATCAATTTATATTCAACAACACTGATCAAACCCTCATTACATCCGTTCATCATTTATTAATACTCAAATAGAAAATAACAACAAGCTAGAGAAGAACTGATAAATACCAGTATATTCTGTTAAAACCCTTATTTTCCTATTGCTGGTCATACACAGATTTTATGACAGCAAGCTGCAATTTATTTTAAACTGACCCGAAATACTCGCATGTTAGCCTGATGGAAAGACATTGGCAAGGCGTCCCTTCTGGCATTTGTTTTGGAATTTTTGGACTCCACCCCAGCAAAATCGTACCCTTTCAAGGAAGAAAGGTATGGCAGATCAGCAAGCTGTACATGCACAAAACCCCCATCTGTCACACACTTATTCCTGCCTCTGTTCTGACTCTGCGGCTGCAATCAATCTTTTGCATAAAAATTAATAAACCCCTTTCCAATCTGCCCAATCTTGGTTTCTGGATAAAACCAACTGAAAGCAAAATCAGCTGATATTTCACAACCTCTGATGTTGCTGCACAAGAATCCCACGTTTTCCTGCACCGATACCCCTGATCACTGCAGAAGAATCTTCTGCTGAAACCCTTGGCCAAAACTCCTCTCAGAGCTCCAAATCAAATTATCCAAACTCAACATCCTGAAAGAAGACCTAAAATCTTCTTTAATCATCTCCATTTAGGGTTGGCGCGATTCCCAAGAAAGGTGCGATTTGGCCTTTAATAATGTTTTAACTTTTATTATTTAAGTTTGACTATTGAAGTGTCAAAAAAATAAATCATTTTCCCTTTAATATAAAACTGGCCCCATCTGATGAGAAATAGACCCTCACTTAAGTTATAACTTAAAGTGACTTTTAAAACATTAAAACATTAAAGTTTGCCATTTAATATTTAATTAAAATAATTAAATATTAATATCTCTCTAAGTATTCATCAAAAATCCTTGCCGTCTGAACTGGAGACTGCCAAACCATAATTTGTCCTTGCCCAACCTACTAGCTATAAATAGCAGGACTGCTAAAAATAGAAAGTATCTCAAACGGAGTCCTAGAGACCTCAAACGAAAACCAGACCTGGAGTGCTCGCTCTGTAGATGGTGAATCAAACTCTGGAGGACCCTCTACCCAACCTCATCAGCCTACGAGGGTCAGTGATAGGCTAATCTACTCAGTTGACAGATGTCAACTAGAAGAGGACATCACAACCCACCAACCCCCTTCCCCCCTTCTTAGTATAATCATGTGCTCTTCATAATGACCCTCCTCCCTCTCAACCTCCTTTTCTAGGAAAAAAAAGAAGAAACGCTTTGCCCTTGCTTTGTTTGGGGGCATTTTTTCTCATTGGGCCAATCAAGAGAAGAAGACCTTTCCTACTAGAAAGTCAAGCCCTTCATCAACAAAGGGAAAACCTCAACCAATGAGAACAAAGTGCCTTTAGACACTCTCCCAACAAGGATGGAGAAGGAAAAGCTTGACCAAATAGAGAGAGGAAACCTCAAGGTGTGCCTTCAAGCACTAACCCAACAAAGGTGACTGATGACTTAAGGGGTGAGCAACAGAAATCAACTTGAAGCTATTTTAGGATGCCAAAATTGAGGGCATTTAGGGTGAGTTATAGATAAGGGCCTTTAGGCACTCTAATGTAAAGGGGTAAGGACATGTTCAATAGAAAGAGGAACATGTCTGATGCAAGGAGAACAAGAAACTTGTCCAACACTAGCACAATGAGTGAGCAATTGTGAATTGCTCAATTTTATAGTTGGCTTGCCAAAATCAAGACAGTGAGTGATGGCAAAACATTCATCCAACAAAAGGATGATAAGGGATGAATGATTGTGAATCACTCAATTTTATAGTCAGCTTGCCAAATTTGAGGGCCCTCATGTAACATAGGAGGTTGAAGGGCTCAATCAATAGGGTAAAAGATGAGAAATGGAGAACCAGTCAATTTTGTCTTGCCAAAATTGAGGATCTTTAGGTACTCAAATGACAAGAAGGCCTTTAGGGCTGCACTCAATTGATAGATCAATGAGTGAGAAATAGAAAAACGCTTGATTTTTTACTTGTCAAAATCAAGGACTTTGAAGCACTCCCTCAACATGGGAGGGATAGGGACTCATCTAACATTGGTAGTGTATACCGTACAATGTTATGGTAATACATACTATACCAATTCAGTTTTGTTGTTGAAATTGTTAGCTTCAATAGTGTAAGTTATATGGTGGTTACAAATAGTTAAACCAAAGGTTATCTTAACTAACAATCATTGGTCCTTCAAAAAGCATACCAGTCCTCGAGGTAAGGGCGCTGATTCACATGAAAAGTCCTCCCTATATCACTTTCATTGTATTGAACACTACCTTTAGAATAATGAATTGACTTCTATATTCACATGCAATTGTTCTCTATCTAAATAATGATTCTTATCACTTACTGTGTGTAATTTCAGTAGCTTTCATCTGGCATCATTGTCAGGGATTCAAACTCAGCTGTATGACCAGTCATCAAGAAACTAATTTACTCCTTAATAGTTTATCTATTGGGACTGGCTCATCACGGTTGAATAGAGCCAATGTACCTCTAAAGATGTCTTCTTCCTTAGCCCTTCTTTGATACTTGCATCTATTTTTGTTCATAGGTTGTGGCAGATGGCTCTCTGATTTTTCTTTTGTGGGAGGATAATGGAAACTGTACCATGTTATGTTAATACATGCTACACCAACTTAATTGTGTTGTTATAACGATAACTTCAGTAGTGCAAGTTATGTGGTGGTTGCAGACAACTAGACCAACAATGAGTCTTAACCAACAACTGTCGATCCTTCAAAAAACACATCTGCTGTTGGGGTAAGCCATAAGGCCACCAATTTTTATGACATGTCCTCCCCATACTGCTTACATTGGATTGAACACAACCTTTGAAATAAATAATCAATTTCTATACTCAAGTATTTTCTCTATGTGAATTATGATTCCCATCATTTACTTGTACTACAACTTGTGATTTTGGTAGTTTAGTTTCAGTAGTTAGCAAGGAGATTGAGGACTGACTAATGGCAAACAGCTTAGTTTTGGCTTGCCAAGGTCAAGGGTGTTTAGGCACTCCCTTGACATAAGAGGAGCAAGGATGGGCAGCTCATCCACATTAGGAGGACAAAGGGTGAGCAATCTGGCAAATTGCATGTATATGCATATGGATACAAGTATCCAATATAAGTATGGCATCTGCTATGAATATGGTCAAGATACTATATGTATGTGTGCATGCATGCATCTACAATTATACTTATGTATGTGCATATAAGTCTCTTTCTTTGTTTAAGTGTGCACACAAAAACCACCAAACATGGGAAATCTACAACAGAAATTTCCCAGCAACAGACAATTTAAAGATAAGCATTGTTTGTGAGAAGATAACATTTTTACTATTCACATTGATTCATTTTCTTTCTCATTGCAATTATTTTGAGCAAATTTATTTTGTTTATTTTGAATTTTCATGGGATACTGCTTAGATTTCATATTTGATAGGTCAACCAGTCATATCTATATCCTTATCTATTATGGGACTACAATATCTAGGAAGGAAATAAAGAGAACTCAATATCATAAAGATTTTCCAATTTGTCTATGTAAATATCTTATCATAGATTACACCTATTTCTGAATGAACTAAATGGCTAATTGACATATGAAAGGCATTTTAGCTTATCAATATTTGAGAAAGACATTTCAACACATATAGGAGTAAAGGGAGAATCATAACTTACATTTTTCATTAATTTCTGCATAGTGTCAGAGTTGTTGGCAACTGCATACATGAGGAAAATTGGAACTGTAACATAGACCCCAAACTTCACTACCTCAAGGATCCCCTTGGAAGTCCCCAAAGAAGACATACTGGTTAGAACTGCAATCTTCCACAAATTATCTGCAAGACAAAAGAAAACATAAAAAGGCGTCATCAAAATAGTTCAGATTCATCATTTAATTTGTAGCATGACTTATGTTAACAGTTAAATATATTTTGTAGCATGAAATTTGTCATGCCATGTGGGTACTTTGTAGTCTTGCGATACTCACAATGCTTGACTTTTCTTGAGACTTCTTGTTGGATTTGTACTTCTATAGCAGTAAAGATGTTTGGTATTGTCGGCATGGTCCGGGTTGTTGCATTGAGACTACCTCCTAGACTCTCAAGTCTAACATTCTTGGAGTCTTTAAACTTCTTTCCAATGTTTTGTTTGCCACAAGCTTTGACAAAAGAAAATTCCTCAATAGAGCCTCAAATCATTGCATTAGTTCCAGGTTTTAGTGATGACATCTCAAAATGCCAACTTGGAGTCTCAATAGAGCATGAATATAATCAATTAACTTGAACAAACTAATCCCAACATCCATACAATTGTTTCCACTTAATGTACCAGTCATCATAGTGTTTAATAGAGTATAACACAGAACAATTTGCTTTCACAAACTAGTTCCACATTCTAAACAGTTCACAACAATCCTCATGCCTTATCCAAAACACGGCCATTGAGGAAATTTTGAATGTTGCAACTGTCATTTTCTCTGCATAATTGAGTTTGGGGGGAGCATACTTCAAGACAAACAAATTTAGACATTCAAGGCATCAACATCAATCTTGCCTCCACTCATTAGAATGACAAGGTTAACTTGAGTTTAAAAAGGATTGTGCCAACAAACCATAACACTATGAAAGTATGATGCCTCTGGGCTAGTAACATTCTAATTTTATGGTCGTAAAAGGAAAATAGAATTCTATTTACCAAAGTTTTAAATGGGAAAAACCCAGAAAACATTAAAAAAGATGAAACATTCATCAGAAAAGTTGGGAATAAGAGTTATTCAATACTTTGCAAGTTAACTTCAAGGTTTTTTGTAACTCCTGAGATTCCTTTTTTTTTAAACTAGCCAGATTTTCCCAGGTTTTTGTGGGTTTGACTATTGCAGCTTGGTGGTTTGAATTACTCACAAGTTTTACACCATTTTTTCCTCTGAATATAAGGAGGCAACTCCTTACAAGATCTGAAAAATGCTCGTGGTACGTTTTATTGTCTCTATATCTTCAGGCATTGTGCGGATCGGCAAAATGGTGTGGGATGTCATCTAAGACTGTGGAGAGCTTGTATGCAAGTAGATGGATTATAAGTATGAATTATGAGCCTCACATAATCTCGTCTTGTTACATGCAATGCTCTATATTACCATTAATTTTGGTAGATCATAGTGAATAAGAATGTTCTTATGTTATAAAGGCACAAGGAAGAGTAAATACTAAATAGTACACACTTGCAAATTACCAAATCGAAGTGAACATTAGAGTGAAGTAACTGAAAAATGATAAAAAATATTTAAAAAATTGTCTTTCATAAAAGAAATAGGTCTGAACACCTATTTTCTGAGAAGAGACGCTAAATGTTCAATGTAGAAGAGAATGAAACTGGAAATAGAGGAAACATGACTAACAGGAATACATCAAATGCAAGGTATACATGGAAAATAAGGAAAAGGTAATGATTGGTAAGTTAAAGAGGTTCAACTTCCATGTATTAGAAACGGATTTGTAATTAAAGGTGGTGTGCTGCAAGGGCACAATTTAGAAATTGGCATAATTGGCATGAAAAGGCTATTGCATTGAAATACTAAGACTCTACAAAGTGCATGGCACAAGTTGTGGAAATTAGATTCACATTAGCAATGATGTGAAATTCAGGAGAACTAATGTCATTGTGAACACAAATTTTGGTAACTAATATTTGTACAGGTGTTGCACAAAAAGATGAAACTAGCACATAAGTCATATTTGGCACATAAGTGGTTATTAGTTCAAGAGGTGGAACAAGTGTTAGTAAACTATGTAAATTTTACCATTAATTAAGAACTTGGGACAGTTGGCTAAATTGGGATCATATAGGACTGACTGTCCTTGCCATCATAGGACTCCAATGTATACACTATTTCAAGACCTAAGGCCTATTTGAGATTATTTTTTCCTTTTACTTCCTGTATCCTTTTGCAGAAGGAATGTAAGCTTACATGATGACATTTTGATTTTAATATTAACTTTTTCATTTAATACCTACACCCTCTGTTTTTAAATTGAATGGTGCAAAGTATATGCTTTACCAATATAGTGTCTGCAAATGTAAAACCAAGCACATAAACTATTCAAACATTACTCATCTTCAGAACTATAGCAGCAATTCATTTTAAAAACTGCAAAAATTGCCTCAACACTTTGCAACTACTTGTTAACTTTTTTTTTATATGTCATCTTTAGCACATTCATTCAGATCTTTAACAGCAATATCAGGTACACATGCTTCCTTCAGAATAAGTGGTAGGCTATAAAGAGCTATCTCGTGCATCTACAAGCTCAACTACTTGCTGAAACTAAACCTCGCAACCTATATCTAGATACTCCAAATGTTTAACAAGGACAACCAACCATGATTTGCACAATGAACCTCTTGACCTTTACTCATATTGGTGTGAAGAGACGTCCTGTTAGCCAACATTCCTCTGTGCGAACCTATACCATTTATATTTGGGGCTATATGATCCCTATATTATAGATAGTTTTTTGACACCACTATGATGGCAAGTATTTCCCAAAGTTGGTCAATATCTGAGTGAAGCTGAATGGATACTTGTAACATAACCAGTAAATAGATGACTCTTCTCCGAAAAGACTCTTCAAGTCTTCAGGGCGACTTGGCCAGAGAGGTGAGTATTATACTCACCTGATAGAAACTTAAGACAACATACCATACAAATTCCAAATCTGGTCCACATCCAAGTGAAGCTGAATGGATACTTGCAACATATAGACGACTCTTCTCCAAAATGACTATTTAGGGCAACTCGATCAAAGAGGTAAGCATTTTCCTCAGCTAATAAAAATTTAAGACATACATAACATACGAATTCCTAAATCTAGTCCACATCGAACTGAAGTTGAATGGATACTTGCAACATAACCAATAGATAGATGGCTCTTATCCAAAAAAGCTCTTCAGCAAAACTCAGTCAGAGAGGTAAAAGTTGCCCTCGGCAGGAAGAAATTTAAGATACTATATCGTAAATCTGTGCCAGCTATACTCCAAATTTTACAGGCATCAAATATCTGACCGGTAAACATGTCGAGTAGAGCGTAAATAGGTAATGTTTAAGGCATGTACAATAAATGAAAAACTAAAGGGACCAAGTTAAGAATGAGACCAATTAAATATTAAAATGCAGTAAAATTGATGACAATTCTAGTGGAAAAATCTGAATTTACCATACAATATACTCTATTAACCTCACTAAACTATTTTTCTCGGTGAATTTTGGTTAAGGTTATGGACCATCTAAATCCAAGTGTGGGCTAAATGATGCCTTTTGCCTTTTTTTGATATTTGTAAACCTTCACAACATTTATCCATAAATCTGTAATTCTACCCTCAGTTATCGCACATTTTTCCATGAAGACTAACTTAAAATTTAAATGCAGTAAAATTGAAGTATAATTTTTTGCTAACTAAAATTAAAATGCAGTAAACTTGAAGTAAATATTTGTACAAAAATAAAAAAGTAGTCCACTATTTACTCTGTTAACCTCACCGAACCATATTTTTTTGCTTGGTTAATACAACCGTCTATAAGATTACATCACATTCTGTGAAACAGTGCGGCATAACATTTCACACATTCTTAACATTTGTAAACCTGAACCCTAATTTAATCTGTAATTCTGCCCTTGGCTCTCTCCGGTGTTTCAGTAAAGACTACACTTATTATGTAAATACGATAAAATCAAAGTAATTTGGGTACAAAAAGTCTGTTAGCGTGCAACCATATAACTAAATTTTGCTTCACAGAGCGATATTCATCATTAAAAAAAAGAAGTTATTACCTTAGCTTTGGTGTCCTGGAAATGGTTTTAACTGTGTAGCCTCCTCAACTAGTCCTCGACTTCTTAGTAACTAGCAACTGCTGTAAGCTTAAATTCAGTTGTGGTGAAAGGAGAATATCGCTTCAGATCAAACCCTCGTTAAATCTGCACTAAAAAATGTGTTTTTTTGGGATACACTTGAAACCAAACCTTGTCTTATGCACACGTCGTCTCGTGGAACAGCCACGTAGTCACAATGTATAGGACGAGCAATCGCATGTTCAGAATTGTTTCTTTGGGAAAATATCATGCCAGCAGTGCCCTGTGTAAGAGGTATCTGGAATTTTATTTTTAAAATATGTTGAAACAAAATATAACTTTCACTCTTTGGGTTGGTGGCTTGCAGGTCTCTTGTTGGGCTGTCATGTTCCAGGTGGACCTCCATCAAAAAAAAATAACTTTCATTATTAATACTTGTAAGTTCTATAATAGAATTATACTAATCGTAATATTTTTAATTTGTAATTAAAAATTATATTTTCATAAATCAAAAGTTGTTTCTGGATTAAATTGTGTGCAAGATTTTTAAATCAATGTTTCCGTGATCCATCATCAAGATATCAAGAAACAGCTTTTGATTTAATTAAGCCGAGAGGCTTCTACAATGGCAGCGAATTTATGCATCAACATATAGAGGTTTTAAAAAAAATTGACGGCCATGTCGATTTAAGCCTTAATAATATTAATTAATATAGTTAGATTTGAATTAAGGCTTAATTAATAATAAGTAGTTACTAATACGGTTACACTAAAAATTGAAAGCACCATTCTTCGAATTGGTAAAAAACTTCAGAGCAATCAATTGGAGGTATGTGACATTGTATGTTTTCATACGATTATTTTGCTTTTCATATTGTTTGCATATTGTATGTTTTTGAATATCAATTAATGAGTCTATTCATTTTATTGATTTGCAGGTACACAATGATTGAAACACTCCCAATAGTCATTTAATCTGCACTATCAATCATACGATTTGCTTTTAGTTTTTTCCATTCTACTAAATTTGCTTCTTCCATTACTCCTATCGGGTAGCTTATAAATTGGGGTTGTTTTTTTTAATGTTCAAAATATTTTAATTTCTTACCAGTTTGTTGTACGTGGTACGTCGACGCTTTCTTTTACGATTTGTTTGTGTCATCAGGTTTACCTTATGAAAATCGGCCGCACAGCCTTAAACAACACACATCTTAGGTTGCAGGTGCCCATAACCTACCTTTCCTGTTTTCTTTGCCATTCTTGTTGGAACAGTTTTATTTGTCATTTCGGTTATCCCCTTGCCACCCAATGTTTGTTTGCACGGAAGAGCAAGTACCTATTTTAGTGAGCCTAGAGCACGAGAAAAATCCAATGTAAATATACACTTTAATTTGTATGAATGTATTATCTATAAAATATAAGTTTGAACTAGGTGAAATATTAAGGAAAATAAACATTTTTAAAAAATAAAAATAAGGTATCCTAATGAATATTTTTAAAAGCTATGAGATTTCCACAATCCATCTTATATTCTTATGTATTTTTTTGAATTATTGAATCTAGAAAAATACATAAGAAAATATTTTTTTATCAACCCAGTGCATTAAAAGACGATAGTTGAGAGTTAAGGCTAATCGCCATCTAAGCTTAATGCCGCATTAAAGCATTCCCTGTGCTAACTGTTTATCTAAGCTTGGTTGTGCTTCTCCATGTGTAATCTAAACTAGATGGTTTGTTCCCTCTACATTACAGAACTATTTGATATCATAACTACTTGAAACCTTAAATCAAGAAAAACAAACAAAGCCAGGTCAATTTATTACGAAACCGGCTGGACATTAGAAGCAATCTTCTGAATAAGCCAAACATTCTAGTAATTTTTCTATACAATGTTACAAATCATCTCATCTGATTAGGAGATTTAAAGGATGTGGGTGAATATTACCACTAAACAAAAACTAAGTCATTAAACTGGAACTCTATTATAATGTAATCCTAAATGCTTAAAACATTTTAGCTGAATTAGGGAAGATTGTTGCTGCACCTTTCGTCTCCTTAGCAGGCTTCATCAATGCTAAACTACCCAAGTTCATGGGACTTTTTGTTAAAACAATCTTGTTAAAAAATATTGCACTGTTTGAAATAGGGCTACTATTTTAATGGTTTATTGCATTTTAATGGTTTAATTTAATTTAGGGATATTATTTAATTTGATTTAAGATTTGGG
The DNA here is from genome assembly GCF_030272615.1 of Cryptomeria japonica. Lineage (NCBI taxonomy): Eukaryota > Viridiplantae > Streptophyta > Pinopsida > Cupressales > Cupressaceae > Cryptomeria > Cryptomeria japonica. The sequence goes on along the minus strand of NC_081411.1, from coordinate 377,207,267 downwards.
TTCTTCTATACAAACAATAATTTAATATTTTATAAATAAAATATTCACATATTTTATTTTCTATGAAACTACTTAAAATAAATTTGAATTAAAAATTAAGCCAAGAGGCTTTTCAATTATTTTGACAGTCATTTGGTTTTCAATTATTTAAGGCTTAAAATAATAATTAATTAATATACAATGAATAATTGATAGGTTAAAAGATTTGGTTTTCAAAACGGTTATGAGACAATTGTAATCTTGTCATTGGCAAAAAGTAATTTCCAGATAGAAAAATGATCAATTTTGCAGTTTCAATGTGAGATAAAGGTATGTAATATTGTTTTATAGATTTCATACTATTTTCATATTGTAAGTTTGTTAAAGAGAGAGAGCAAAGTGAACATCTTCTTTTGCCCAGTGAGAAGGATGAACTCAAAGAAATAGGTAGAGAAGCTCAGCCATTGAGCTTGCCTCTGGGGAGACCCCATCTGAGGGGAAACAATGGGATTTTCCATGGAGAAAGAAGCAGGGGTTTCAGGTTTGGTCGTCCCGATGGTTGCCATCACGAAAAATTCAACCGCAGAGGACAGAGAAATAGTGAACATATGCCTTTTGTCATTGAGTTCCTAAATTTGCAGGCTAAATCTAGGGATTTCCATTCGAGAATGGATCGGCCTTTACCAAAAAAGAGGGATTTTGACCCTGGTTTTCCAAAGGGAGAATGGAGGCATCTAGAAGAAGAAATAAGAGGTGAAGAAAATGAGTGTATGCCTTTTCCGTCAATAAGAGGATGGCTAGAATCTTTTTTCCATCCCTTACCTAGACATGATGATCCCACAGGATTTAAGCGTCTTTTTGAGTCTAGAACCTATTGTTCTTATATGCATTTCAAAAATAAAATTTAAATTAATATTTTGGTTTTGTATATTTATTTGTTTTTAAATATGATAATAAAAATTGTACATTTATTTTCTTGTAATTTATGTTTTGGGTAAAGTTGAAATTCAATATTGGTTTTTTGTATTTAAATTAGAATGTTTATATATTTATTTGTTCTTTAAACCCTTGTTTTTTTCCTTCCAAGGAGAAATGCCACCTAAATGTTGAGAATAAATGTGACAAGATGCATGGCCGAGCTTCTAAAATTTGTCTTAGAGTATTCATGTTTCTTGTTGCTAACAAACTTAACTAATTTATCTATAATACCCTATCCTCTAATGCAAGAAAAAACCAATCAAATTTTACAAATAAATATTTTTGCTGAGTGGCTAAATTTGTTCAAAATGATCGACATCTTGGATTACAAGGTGCATGGATCTGTAATTTAAGGAGTATGCTAATAATAATTTATTGAAATAAATGCATTCAATTTTAATGTCGTTGAAGGTACTTTTCTTTGTTACATAGTCAGCCTTCACAAGCACTAAATCTCAAACTATGTCTTAAAATGCAAAATAAATTGGAGTCTTACGGAGTTCCACAATAGCTAGGCACATACATGTATGTTATTCAATAGATTATAATGATTTTGTGGTTTGGAAGATAGTAAATAAAAGGCAATTGTCAATGCATCTCCTTGATTCTATATAGTTCTATAAGTGGATTTAGAATATTTTAGAACATTTTAGTAGTGTGGGCTACTTTTTTTTAAGCATCTTTATAACATTGTCATACATGTAAATTTAATAAAAAAGAGGTTATCATAAATTAGAAGGAAACAAGTTTTAAAAATATCATGTGTGGAATGACAACCATATAATTGAGACAAAAATTGAGTTATAAACACAAATAGAAATTAATAACGAAGGAAATGTAAATGCCATTGAGATGCTCAACAATGTGATTTTGATAATATCAACAAATATAATGAACATATTATACTCCCAAATTTACATGGCATTGCATAATAATTCATAAACATAAGCCAGATGTCCTAAAAATATGACCAATCCATATTAGAGTTGAATGATCCATCATATGCAACATCTCCAAAAAATAATTTAGAAATAATTTAATAATAATTACTTCAATAAATCCCTACATATGATCATTCAAGGGACACCATGTGTAGGAAAATAGTGTCTGATTCATTGCACTAGTCATGCACTTTCGAGTCTAACATCACAAAAAACATATTGAATGAATGACAACCTTTACCCTAAACCAATTTGAACCCTAACCCTAAACCTAATAGAATATTAAACCAAAATAAACCTTGACCCTGAATAAAATTGAATGCCAACCTTTACCCTAAACCAATCTGAACCCTAACCCTAAACCTAATTGAATATTAAACCAAAATAAACCTCGACCCTGAACAAAATTGAATGACAACAATTTAAAACCAATCTAAAACAAATTGAATGACAACAATCTAAAACAATCTAAACCAGTCTAAAACAAATTGAATGACAACCTTTACCCTAAACCAATTTGAACCCTAACCCTAAACCTAATTGAATATTAAACCAAAATAAACCTTGAACCTAACCAAATTGAACTATAAACCTAAACAAATTGAATGACAACAATCTAAAATAAATTGAATGACAACAATCTAAAACAAATTGAATGAAAATAATCTAAAACAATTTAAAACCAATCTAAAACAAATTGAATGATAACAATCTAAAATAAATTGAATGACAACCTTTACCCTAAACCAATTTGAACCCTAACCCTAAACCTAATTGAATATTAAACCAAAATAAACCTTGACCCTGAACAAAATTGAATGACAACCTTTACCCTAAACCAATTTGAACCCTAACCCTAAACCTAATTGAATATTAAACCAAAATAAACCTTGACCTTGAACAAAATTGAATGACAACCTTTACCCTAAACCAATTTGAACCCTAACCCTAAACCTAATTGAATATTAAACCAAAATAAACCTTGACCCTGAACAAAATTGAATGACAACAATCTAAAACAATTTAAAACCAATCTAAAACAAATTGAATGACAACAATCTAAAACAATCTAAACCAATCTAAACCAATCTAAAACAAATTGAATGACAACAATCTAAAACAAATTGAATGGCAACCTTTACCTTAAACCAATTTGAACCCTAACCCTAAACCTAATTGAATATTAAACCCAAATAAACCTTGACCCTAAACCAAATTGAACTATAAACCTAAACAAATTGAATGACAACAATCTAAAATAAATTGAATGATAACAATCTAAAACAAATTGAATGACAACAATCTAAAACAATTTAAAACCAATCTAAAACAAATTGAATGACAACAATCTAAAATAAATTGAATGACAACCTTTACCCTAAACCAATTTGAACCCTAACCCTAAACTTAATTGAATATTAAACCAAAATAAACCTTGACCCTGAACAAAATTATACCCGAACCTTAATAATATACCAAATTAAACTTTAACCCTAAATTGAATTGAACACTAGCCTTAAACTTTATTGACACTAAAGCAAATTGAACTATAAACCTAAACCTAATCAAACCCTAACCCTAAACCTAATCGAACCCTAAACCTAAAACTAGACCAAATTGAATGGTAAACAATATTGAACTCTAACACTATACCAAATTCAACCCTCACACTAAACCAAATGAAAGAGTAACCCTAACCCTTAACCCTAACTCTAGCCCTCTAATATAAACTTTAACCCTAACCCTAACCCTAACCATTCTCTAAATCTAAACCCTACCCATTAACTTAACCCTCACAATGATGTAAACCATAACCATAATCATAACCCTTATAGGCTATGATATAAACCCTAACCCTAGACATAATCCTAACCATAACCCTAAATCCTAAGTATAACTACAATCTCAATCCTAACCCTAACCTTAACCCTAAACATGATGTAAATCCAAACCCTAACCATTAACTCAATCCTAAAATTGATGCAAACCATAACTATAACCCTAACCCTAAGTCTAAGCCTAAATATAATCCCTAACCCTACACATAATCCTAACCATAACCATAAATCCTAATCCTAAACATAATCTTAACACTGACCTTAACCTTGACCCTGACCCTAACCATTAACCTAACCCTAACTATGATATCAAATCTATCTATAATCCTAACCCTAACCCTAACCCTATGATATAAACCCTAACCCTAGACATAACCCTAACCATAATTCTAAATATTAAACCTAAACATGATGCTAATCCTAACCCTAGAAATAAACTTAACCATAACCGTAACCATGATGCTAATCCTAACCCTAATGCTGTGATATAAACCCTAACCCTAAACATAAAACTAACCATAATCATAAATCCTAACCCTAACTCTAATCATAATTCTATTATATAAACCCTAACCCTAGAAATAATCATAAAAATAAACCTAAATCCTAAGCCTAACAACAATCATAAGCCTAGTCCTAACCTTAAACCCTAAATTCAAACGTTAACCATTAACCTAATCCTAATTACTAACCTAACCCTAAAAGTGACGCTAACCAGAACTATAATCCTAACCCTAACCCTTAAGCCTAGTTGTAACCCTGTGATTTAAACCCTAACCCTACACATAATCCTAACCATAAACATAAATCCTAAGCCTAAACACAATCTTAACCCTAACCCCAACCCTGACCTGACCCTAACCATTAACCTAACCCTAACAATGATGTAAAATATATCTATAATCCTAATCCTAAGCCTAACCCTATGATATAAACCATAAGCCTAGACATAACCCTAACCATAATTCTAAACGTTAATCCTAGCCACAATCTTAAACATAACCATAACCCCAACCATGATGCTAATCCTAACCCTAATGATATTATATGAACCCTAACCCTAAACATAAAACTAACCATAATAGTAAATCTTAATGCTAACCACAATCTTAACCCTTACCCTAACCCTAACCCAAATCATGGTGTAAATCCAAACCCTAACCATTAAACTAACCTTAACAATGATGTAAACCCTAACCCCATCCCATTGATATAAACCCTAACTCTTAGCATAATCTTAACCATAACCCTAAATCCTAAGCCTAACCATAATCTTAACACTAACTGTAACACTAACCATGATGTAAATTCAAACCCTAACTATAATCCTAAACCTAACCCTTAACCCTAACCCTATGATATAAACTCAAGTCATAGACATACTCCTAACCATATACCTATAAATTAAGCCTATCTAGAACCTTAAACCTCACCATGATGTAAATCCAAACCCTAACCATTAGCCTAACCCTAACAATGATGTAAACCCTAAGTATAATCCTAACCCTAACCCTACACATAATCCTAGCCATAATGCTAAATCCTAAGCCTAACCACAAACTTCACCCTAACCCTAATCCTAATCATGAAGCAAATCCAAACCCTAACCATTAACCTAACCTTAACAATGATGTACACCCTAACTATAATACTAGCCCTCCTTAACCCTAATCATAGCCCTATGGTATAAACCATAACCCTACACATAATCCTAACCACAACCCTAAATCCTAAGCCTAATCACAATCTTAACACTAACCATTATGTAAATCCAAACCCTAACCATTAACCTAACTCTAACAATGATGTAAACCCTAACTATTATCCTAAACCTAACCCTTAACCCTAACCCTAACCATAATGCTAAATCCTAAGCCTAACCATAACATTAACCCTAACCCTAACCCTAATCATGAAGTAAATCCAAACCCTCACCATTAATCTAACCCTAACTATAATCCTCACCCTAACCCTTAACCCTAATCATAACCCTATGATATAAACCATAACCCTACACATAGTCCTAACCATAGCCCTAAACCCTAAGCCTAATCACAATCTTAACACTAACTGTAACACTAACCATGATGTAAATCCAAACCCTAACTATTATCCTAACTCCGACAATAATGTAAACCCTAACTATAATCCTAAACCTAACCCTAACCCTAATAACAAACCAAAATGAACCCTATTCCTTATATAACTAGGCCTACTATATTTTAAACCAAATCAAATCCTAACCCTAATAGTAAACCAAAATGAATCCTAATCCTTATTGAATTATGTCTTCCAATTCACGCTGCGATTGCTACTAGCTTATATATATTTAATAATATATATAGAATAAGCCGAGAGGTATCCTTCTCGAGGCGCCTATTTTTAATTAATTTTTCAACATTAAACTGCAATAGGCACCTCGAGAAGGATAACTCTCGGCTTATTCTATATATATTATTAAATATATATAAGCTAGTTATATTTTCAATTAATTATATAACATATCAAATTTTTTTCATATTATTATTTTTTTACTTCATCAAAGTTTAACAAATCAATATTGGACCAAGAATACGAAAACTTTGATTATGAATTATATAAAAAAAATTATAACATTAAAAATTGTAACTTTTGATTTGGAAAAATATAATAGGAGTTAAAAATGCAGCCATTAACTAAATTATTATTATTATTATTATTATTATTATTATTATTATTATTATTATAGTATATATCATTTTATTACAACATTATATTGTAGACACCTAAATTTGATTAAATTTAATTAATTGAATTTAGCTATCCTGAATACTTTTAAATTAAATATTTACGCATTATTTAATTTCTTTCTTTCTATCTAATTACTTTTATTAATTACGCTATAGTCCCCTTTTAATTAATTATTTGACAACCATAAATCATTTAATTGATTAAATGTGATCCCTTCTTCTATTAAATAAATCAAATGCATAATTTGACTATTCAATTCACTTTTTGTCATTTTGCTCATTTTTCCATTATAGAATTAATTATATTTCCCCACATGCCTACTAACCTAAACCCTCATCTAACCCTTTTTCTAACTTATTTTATTGCCTAACCCAAGGGTTCTAACCAACCTTATCCTTTCTAACCTCCCCCCTCACATGTGTGTGCACATTCCTAATATTTTCAATATTTGGAAAAGATCCTTATTATTTGGGTGTTTTCACCCAAATAGACAAGTGTCCTTAGGGAAACTTGTCATTCCCCCGCATGACACTTGCCCTTGGGTTGAGCCACTTGTCCTCTTTGTGGAATTTCATTCCACATGGAATTTTAAGGATTGTCACTTGTCGAGGACAAGTATCTCCTTTTCAAGCCCTATGCCCTCTCATCCTTACCTATTTAATCCCTCCATTTTTTTGCAAATCACCCACCCTTTTGCATAATGCGTTATCGTAATGCCTGTATAATAACTCATCCTTTGCATAATCATGTCATTATCCACATCTTGCATCAACCGTCATGGAGCAAAATTGAGCACCTACAACGTCATGAGCACACATCAAATTGAAGTTGATATTGGTTGTGAATTTGTATTGTTTATTTCATTTTATCAATTCCAATTTCACTTCTAAATTATCCTTATCTTGAGTGTTTGAATGAATTTTGTGTTTGCTTAGATTGCTAGATTTTATTTCAATCTCTTTATTGGTTCACATCTTCACTCACACATTTCTGGCACGCCCGGTGGGATCCACTTCACGGGTCATTCTAACGCTTTTTGTTGTTTAAATGATTTTAGTTGCAGATTTTTTAGCTCAATTTTCATGAACTCGTGGGAACGTTACTAGGAATGGCGGGTTCACTACCAAGTCCAGCGGGAATGTATTCCTACCATTTTGTCTACAGGTATAAAATTCCTAGCTTTTTCACAGTTTAGCGAGTTTGCAGTTAACTATAACAGGTTTGAACTGATTAATCTTAGTTCTAGGTCTTTTGGGTTCTCTGGTCTAACTGTCTATTTATTAATCAATCTAGGTCATTCAGCGAGTTTGAAGTTACTCTAGTGGGTTTGTGTTGGTGAATTAATTTTGAGTCTTTAAGTTCTCTAGTTTATCTGGTTAGTTGAAATAGTCCAAAGTTAATTTAGTGGGTTGGGGGTTATCTTTAGCGGGTTTGTTGTTGATCTCTATTTTTGTGTGGTTGCTATTTCTTTGCAAAACAACGGGTTTGATTACTAGTTTGGCATGTTTGAGCCATAGTCTAGCGGATTTGAACTATGCTTCTGCGGGTTTGCATTTAGGCTTAGCTCTCGTGGGTTTGAACTATGTTTTAGCGGGTTTGTAGTTTATGTTATTTACTACATACTTTTTCTGAATCTCAATTTTCTCAATTTATTGCTAACCTGCTAACATTTGTTGTTTGATGCAATTTTACTAACGTTTGTGTAGCTACATCGATTATCAAAGACCCCACAATCTAGGCACTAACTTGTTTGTTGTAGGGCCACCAAAGAGTGGTGCTTTCGAAACAATTTGGGTTTAAATTTTACATCTTGTCTTCCTTATTAGTTAGTCACACACTTCAATTTTCTAAAGGAAAGAACAAGTGTTTTCTGTGTTTGATGCATTTGCATATCATAGGGTGGACCCATTGTTACACCAATTATCCTCTCCCCTTGCCTTTAGGATCCCGGGTGTAAGAGAAAGGTGATTAACAACACCTGAATTTTTATTTTTAGAAAAGGGCCTGTCTCCTAGTGCTTTATGCCAGTGAGAAGGAATGACCCAAGTGATACTTTCTTTCAGTCTGCTATATAAATAGTCATGATTTTGGCAAAAGCCATAATCAACTGGTGCAGTTGCGTTATACCGATGATTTCTCTCGATAACTACATGCAAATACCTTTGTTGTCTTGACGAAAGTCAAAATCCCCTAGTGCTTGTGTGGCAAATGTGTAAAAATTTATGTTCTATAGGTTGGGATATCTCTTAAATGAGCTATTGTCGCCACATGTATAGCCACCAGATTTTCCCCAAAAGTTCCCCCATTGCGAACCAATGTTTTAGTAGCCTAAAACCTTAATACGTGTTGGTGCAGGAGGTTGAACCTCTGAAGCTACCCTAATTTGTACTAGTCATTGTAGAGATAGGAAATTCCTCAGTTCATAAGATCTTCAACTCTTCAGAGTAAGAGATTTGGTATGTCTGCACCGTGGTGGGGGAGCCAATGCTACCATATCTCTAGCTACCCACTTTGTTTCAGTATCTAGATTTATTCCAAGTGGGGACTCAACAAGTAGTATTCGTATTCCAAGCCTCAGGTTGTTTGATTGATTTGTCTTCTTATTGAAACCAATAATTGTAAACATCTTGGGCTAATCGATGCCCTCATTATCTCAATTGAGTTAAACATCTGCTATTGTACTTATTGTGTTTGTGTCATAAAGAAATCTTTTGCATAAAATTTGTCCAGTAATCAGTCCAACTTGTCATAATTGTCCTTTAGTGGGTGCTACCTAGTCTAGCAGGAACATATGTACTCTGAGCCAAAAGCGACATGCTTATCGTAGTCATTGTCACTTTGTTTGCGAATTTGTATTGTTTATTTTATTTTATCATTCTAATTTTGCTTCTAAAACATCCTTATCTTGAGTGTTTGAATGGATTTTGTGTTTGCTTCAATTGCTAGTTTTTTATTTCAATCTCTTTATTGGTTCACATTTTCACTCACACATATATATTATTATATTTTATTAATATAATATAATAATATATTATATTTTAACATTATTCTTATTCTTAGCTTATTATACATTAAACATATTTAAGTAAAAAAAATATATTATATATAATAATATTATAATAATAATATAACTACTTCATGTTATTAATTATTATTTTTTTTGATCGGTAATTGGCCGAAGCCTGAATAGCTTTTGACCAACTTAGAATTCCACTTTAGATGTCTCTATTGGGAATTGAACTTGGGTCTCCACAGTGAGAACCCAGTGTTTTAACCAGTTAAGCTCAAACCCTTGGACCTTCATGTTATTAATTATTATTGTATTATATAATATTACAATTGTCGTGTGTGTGACGTAAGATACCCGTAGTTGCAACACAAACACTCAATATTACAAGAACGCTTAGCAAATTGAAATCAAATGAAAGATAAACCATGACAAAGCAACCTATCGCTTCCTAAGAGATGCGAGTGTGGATTTGCTCTCAGATCTAGATGAGCAATCCCAGTGACTTGACTACACCAAGACAAAGGATTTAAAATGATATGATGTGCAAGCTAGATGAAAGCATAATTAAGATAGATTGATCCAAGAAGCTAATTATGCTAATGACATGCATGATTATGCTAAATGATAGATGTAATTAAGCTAGATGAGAGATTGATTATGCTATATGATTAAACAATTATGCTAGAGGATTATCAAACTAAGCTAAATTTAAGATGCAATTGCCTATAATAACAATGCTTGAAATGAGATGAGATGGGGATGTTCCTATAATAACAATGCTTAAAATGATATGAGATGGGATCCTTTGTGCTCCAAAATGGGGGATATTTATAGGATTTCCAAGGCAAGGAGTGAGGTGGCAGGAATCAACGGTTAAGATTGAATCTGAAGATATCAAGGGTCAAATTGGAGGAGGTTGGAGAAGAGGTTGGAGGGAGGGATACTTGTCATCTCTGTGGTGACAAGTGTCAAGGAATATTTCTCACAAGAGAGCAAGTGTCCAAGGGAGGAGACGTGTGGCATAAGTGCCATGTGTCTCAAGAGGAGAATATCCAACTCATAGGAGGTTAGGATAAGGAGGTTAGGATGAGGAGGTTAGGATGTGCAAGATAGGATAGGGTTAGCTAAACCCAGGATTAGGTGAAATGGGTTAGGTTAAGGGGGTGGTTAGGTTAGGTGGTTAGAAGTTAGGAGGCATGTGGGAAATTTGAATTTAAAAATTCAAATAAAAGGAAAAGGTTAATTAACTTTCAACAATTCATAAATTGATTTGTTTTAATTAATTAAGGGATTAGAAGAAATGAATTAAATGGGGGGAGGATTAATCTAAAGGGGACTATTGAAATGAACTTATTAAGTAAATCCTTAGATTTATTAATAAGCAGGTGAGTGGGGAATTTAATCAAATTGCTAATGAATTCAATTAAATTGGGAAGGGGGATTAATTAAATAATTGCTTATTTAATTAATTATCTTCAGACCATTTTTAGGTGTATACATTTTGCCCCTCTTTGAAGCGAGGTGTGATGACGCGTTGATTCAAAGAATAATCTCATTTTGATGATGTTGATGTGATATTGATTCGATAGGATGCCCCATACATTGATTGCTAAATTGTGGTATGATGATGCCCCCTCGAGAGATCAATTGAGATAATTGACCTTTGGAGTGTTTGAATTTGTGTGAAATTGATGTCCCGATTAGAAATGATGTGATTTTTACAATGTTGATTGATGAAAGTGTGAGTTCTTTGATCATTGTGATGTGGTTATTGATGTGATGATTGATAGAGTTTGATTGAATTGATAAGATTGATTAGATTGATAAGATTGAGATCTAGTTTGGTTTCAGGAATGACACTTCCTGTATAAGACAAAGATGATCAAAGCGTCTGGTTTCAAGAACGATATATCTTGTATAAGACTTGATCAAAACGTCTGGTTCTAGGAAAGATACATCCTGTATAAGACATGATAGAATGGATCATATGAGATGGATTGATAGAATTGATAAGATTGATTAGATAAAGAACTGACATTTTGTTGATATCATGTTGCAGGAAGATTCAGATGTGCTGATGTTGGCATATTTGAGGGAGTAGCATAAGATTCGCTTTGGGTCGACAATATTTGGAGAGAGATGAGTCATCGATCTGATTGTGTATACACCTATGATGATACACTGATGATTCCTGTGATAGATTTGGCCTTGGATAAGATGAGCTTTTGTGATCCTATGTATGAATGAAATGCAAGCTAAATGCAAATGAAATGCAAAGTTGTGATTGGACCAGTCACTGGGTTATTGCTTTCTGTCATCATGGAGCTTTTTAAAATGTGGGAAGTGAGTGCAAACATCGATGGTATAATTGAACCATGATGACCTAAGAACTATTTTCCTAGAGTTTGATATTGCAAGTGAGCACAAGCATAGAGGTATAATTGAACCAAGATGACCTAAGTGTTGCTTGCGTAAAACAGGCAGTATTAACCATTTCTATATGCAAATCAGAAATGTCTTCGATGATGCTCTGATGATCATGTCCTGGGACAAATTTGCACATATTAATGATTAATTTAAAGACAACAGACAAGAAAAATATCATGTTCCTTTCTTGTTCCGCTAGTTAGAGACATCCTGGAGTCACTCAGAAATCATGATAGCGAAAAGCAAGATATAAAAGTTGAACCAAAGTGTGAAAATCATTAGTCAAAAGATATCAGTCATTGATATGTGTGTGTCGTGCTTAGACTGACATGTGATAGTTTGATAGTTGATAATTTGATCTCGTGTTCAACATTGGATGTGTCTCAGTTTTTGCTTGACAAGAGTTGCCTAACTATTTCTCTACCTATTTGATTAAGCTCAAAACGATCGAAAATCTTGCCCCCAACTAGGTGTAGGATTTTGCCCCAAGCTTAGAAACAAATTTATTATGATATAACCAATGATCCAAACCATGGTAAGAAATAAGTTACGATGCTTGCATATGTACAAAGGCTTATTATGGATATGAACAACGTTGATGGAAATGAATGCAAGCGGAAGGATGCATGAACTAATAGATGGAAGAGCTAGCTGACAGATAGCGCCTATTGCTAGGTTTTCACCATCTATTTTTATTGTACTTTTTCTCATATTTGATTTTTTTTTCTTCTTTTTCACTATTTTTGTATTTTTCTACTTTTTCACTTTTTTTTAAAAGATTTTCTAGGTTTTTCATTATTTTTGGATTTTTTTGCTTTTTCAGACATCAAAATTTTTCAGATGCATGCTATTGATGGGTTCCTCAAGTTGATCCGCATCCTGTGTTGATAGTTGATAGGCTCCTGATCCAAATACTACTGTGACCACAAATGGACCTAACTAGCTTGGTTCAAACTTCCCTTTCTTTTCTCAAGCTATCTGGTTGTGTGGATTAGTTCTCCAACTTGAAAGGCTCTTGGTTTGACCTTGTGATTATGAATTCGACACATTCTTTGCTGATACACCTTCAAATGATCAAAGGAATTTTGTCGTCGTTCATGGATCAATTTTAGTTCTTGTAGTCTGGATACTCTTTGTTCTTCATTAGGGATAAGACCTTTTAATGATACTCGTAGAGAAGGTATCTCTACTTCTATTGGCAGTATTGCTTTTGATCCATAGACAATAAATAAAGGTGTGGTGCATGTTGGTGTGCAGATACTCGTACGATAGGCCCATAGAGTAGGGTTCAATTGAATATGTCAATCTCTACCAACATCATTCACTGTCTTTTTGAGGATTTTCAAAATAGTTTTGTTTGATGCTTCTGCTTGCCCATTCCCTTGTGGATAATAGGGTGTGGAAAATTTGTGTTGGATCTTGAATTTTTCACATAGTTCTTGTACATCTTGGTTCTTGAACGGTCGCCCATTATCAGTGATAATGGTCATGGGTATGCCACAACGATCTTCTCTTTCGCTGCATAGAAGGTTCCTGAAAACAAAATTCGGATCCTTTCAAATGAAGGAAGAGAGCTCTTATATATGAAACCCTAGGTCTTAATTTCAACTTTTGGCCGACCTAGAGATTGAATCTCCCGCCAATTTCTTGGGGTTAAGCTTTATTTTATGATTGGATCGCGCTCCTAAAATTTCGGGAAAAATGTCCGGGACCGTGTGCACTCCGGGCGCCATGGTCCCAACAACTTTTCACCAAATTTTCAGGGCCGTCGGATATGATGATTTTAGAGAGAATACCGAAGTTACAGGTGATTTCGAGATGTTTTGACCCCCGAAATCAAGCCCCCAAGTTCAAAATAGGACCTAATTAGGGTTTTTGACTAAATGATGTATTGGAAGAATAAAGTGAAAAGGGGCACACTTTAATGAAAGGGCCCAACTTTATGATGTGGAAGATGATGAAATAGAACCTTAGACCTAATTAATTTGATTAATTAAGTGCTAAAGGGGAAATGCAATGCAAATGCAAAATGTGCCAAGGCGGGTGCTAAACTAGGTGTGCAATTGTACTGCTTTAGCAAGTGTGTACAATTTATGACATTACATTTAGCCCCCACTTTAGCGGTCATATGAGTACTACGTGCATATGCAAGCTAAAATACAGGAAAGTAAACATTATTTGAAAAAGGATATATCCATAAGTCCCATAAGTCTGTCGAACGAAGCCCCCAATGGTATCTGCACTACACAGTTAGGAACCGCACCCTACAAAACACACGTTAGATCACAAAATCACCTAATGCTTACTAAGGAAGGTGATGAAATTTGCGAGTAGCTATATGCCCCCCCTGTTTCGGCTTGCTTATTAGGGAGGTGAAACAGGATAGCATGTTTACTTACAACAAATTGTGTGAGAGATGATTGATGAGAGATGTTCACTGAAGAGGCTTCATCAGAGCATGTTTTGGAACATCCAGGGAGTAAGGGAACGAAAATACAATTCCTACGCAACAAACGGTTCAGAAATTGCATCTCCCAAACTCAAGTTATGATGAAATGAGTGAAAGAGGAACATTAGGGTTTTGAAACCAAAATGAAAATATATACCTTGAAAGTGACTATTGCATTTGTCACTTTGTTGATTTCTGAGTATTGTTCATTGCAGCAGAGCCCACATAGCCATCATCATGCCTTCACGACGACTAGAGCATCCCACGAGGATGGAGATCATGCAACAGGCCGTAATCGGCGACGAGCCACTGGACGAGGTGAGTTGACTGAACTTTGACTTTGACTTTCTGCATTTCTGTTGACTTTGAATTTCTGTGATCGAATGCGGGCCCTGGAATCTGACCCTAGGTCCCACCCAGGGCGCCATGGTCCCCTCAGGGCGCCATGGTCCACTGAGGGCGCCATGGTCCCAATCAAGACTTGGCAAGGGTTAGCTTTCGATGGTTGACAATTTTTATTTTTCGCATAGATGATTTTGATGGTTGAGTACTGATTATATTGATGTTTTTGTATTGCAGGGTCTCCCGTACATGAGAGAACACATGGCAGGGTAGATTCTTCATAGTTTGCGAGATCAAATTCCTCGGCTGACTCAGGTAGAGAGAGATACATTATCTATAGTAGGTTTGTGGTATATGATTCTTATGCCAGCCATTCGGTTCCATCCTGCGATGCTGATGGCACTTATGGAGTGATGGGATCCTGACGCATGTACATTCCAGCGCCTAGTAGGAGAGATGACGGTGACACTTGAGGATGTTTACCGCATACTTCGCCTACCTATCAGAGGAGCTACCGTGACATACGCGACCGATCGGTCAGCAGAGGATCATCAGAGGGAGCAGGTATACTACATAGGGAGAGTCATGCCCGGTGAGATGAGAGGTCGCATCATGGTCAGTTGGCTCTTACATCCTACAGGAGAGGTGCCCCTCATGAGACGTCTTATGATTGCCGTCATAGCACTAGCCGTCTGCCCTAATGGGCGAGGTACGCACATGCATGGGGGTCTCACATGGTGCATCAGGGCTATGGAGAGACATAGGAGAGTATACGCCTGGGGTCAGAGTATGCTTGCACATCTCTATCACGACCTCGAGAAGTATGTCTTTGGACAGGGTTGCAGCTTGATGACATGCACACTTCTGCAAGTGTGGATATTTGAGCACTTTACATGCACCAGGCCTGTCGGCTATCCGATGAGTGCGGCTAGCGAGCGGCCTAGGGTGTTTGCTTATCCACTTACCAGCAAGTGGAGATTTGGGGATCTGTTATATTAGAGAGTGACTTTTGATAGATTGACAGCTAAGGTGACAGTATGGAGACCATATATGCGGATGCACAGATGGGATGGAATGGAGAGGCAGCTAGCATGCTTACAGAGGAACCACCTACTGAGAGGACGATACCCACACATCATAGTCCCATTCTACTTTGACCGAGTACGGAGGCAGTTTGGGCTAGAGCAGTGTGTTCCAGCCGATGTACCCATCTATACTCGACACTCACGAGTCCTTCCCAGACCCAGAGCAGTAGTGAGACCTACGATAGATGATATCGAGATCACAGATATAGAGGGGTCCGATCAGGATGTGGTCACTGATTATGCTGCAGATCTCGGGGCATAGCGCAGGTATCTCTCATGGTTTGTGAGGACATACGCAGGGCCCATCTTTCCACCAGATCACCCGACAGGCCATCCAGGTCCATGGAGACATGGAGACTGAGATGAGGATCAAGGATCCAGATCGGAGGAGCTAGAGGAGGGAGAGGGTCATGAGGAGGCAGGAGATCCTGATCCACGCATAGGAGATCAGCCTAGTGCCGAGGAGGAGGAGGAAGGAGAGGAGGATGACATAGATAGAGATGATGATGAGGAGAACACGGATGCAGATGAGGATGAGGATGACGAGGAGGAGGAGGATAGAGATGATGAGGAGGAGTCAGATGCAGCTCCCCACCATTCAGGAGATGATACCATAGCCTTGGATCCTCCTCTTATTCCCCAAAAGGGGGAACCCGAGGCGATATAGAGACCTGTACCCATCGTGCACAGATCATTCGAGCGTGGGGAGCCTAGTAGTTCCCAGTCATAGATGCTACCATATCACGATCCCTACTGGCACGAGGGAGATCCAGGTATAGTAGGTTTATATTGGTTGATTAATGTTTTGATGATATAAAATGGTACTAATACAAAATCTGTTCTACTGTTACAGCTAATGTGCAGGAGTGGCATTCCTTGATCTAGCAAGCAGTGACAGATATCTCCATGATGACACAGATCCCTAGTTCCTCGCAGGTTGCCTATAGGCCTCAAGGGAACGCGGGTCGGCATGATGACTTATTTTCCCCATTTCGAGTACAGGTGGAGATATGGAGGGAGAGAGAGAGAGTTCTATCAGAGAACCTTCAGCGGGCACAACGTGATCTAGCAGCAGCTCAGGCTAAGGCTACCTCGTATCGCGTGATCCTTATGGATAGGGATCGTAGGAGTTCCTCTTGGAGCCATTCACGGTCTATATCACACTATACACCTATGGGTCCACCTGCACGGCCGGATCAGGAGGGAGCATCTAGTCGTCACTCTCCAGCCACCAGCCCTAGGGATAGGAGATGATCTCATGATGTAGGATAGGTCACATTTTGGATGTATAGTGACCTACTTTTGTATATGAAAACATGATCCACATATATATACATGCTTCTCTTTGTCTCAAATGTGTTATTTTTAATGCCTAAAACAATGTATATTTTGATTAAAGTTTAATACATTTGGTAGATGTACATGTATGTTCTTAATTTAATTTCCATGTGATTGATTTTTTTCAATGCTCCATGATTAAATTGATACATGTGTGACTTAATTAAAATATTTAATCAAGTACTGCATTGATGATAGAGAAGAAATATGTGTTAAGCCTAAGAATCATATAACTAATGTGATTTAATTTAAACACAACATAATACAATTCTACTTAACACATAAAGACATTGTATAATATGTCAGCATAATGGAAATGTAAATCTTTGACAATTTACATAAATGAATTCAAGACAAACCATAGAGTAAAGAAACACGCTTGTTAGGAACAAAGCAATATAGATTAAACAAAACATCATTTAATTCTATTTGCTCTAACAAAGATATGCTAACATATTATCCAATTTTGAAGAAGTGAAAAGAAGATAAATGAAATGAAAGATAAGGAATGAGGAATTAAGCATAGTATCTACGCAAGTGCATAGCATTTATAGGTTCTTTAAGAGGCGTACCATCTACATCCACTATTTTGTAAGCACCTGATCCATAATCTTCAATAACAATATACGGTCCAAGCCAATTAGGACTAAATTTTCCTTTTTCTTCAGGTAAGGCATTCACATTGCACTGATTCTCATAGAGAACTAAGTCACCTACTGAGAAGGAACGTTGAATAACCTTATCATTATAGCTTCGTTGTAGAGTTTTGTGATACGCTTGAATATGCTCAAGAGAATTTATACGTTGTTCATCAACCATCTCAAGCTGTTGAAGTCTTTGTTCTCTATAAGAGTCATCATCTACTATACCTTTGAGAGAAACTCTAAGTGATGGAATCTCTAACTCTAAAGGCATAATAGCATCAGCACCATAAACAAGATTATAAGGGGTGGTTCCTGTAGCAATTCGTACACTCGTTCGGTAGGCCCAAAGAGCATAAATTAGCTGAGTACTCCAATCCTTACCATGCTTATTCACGGTTTTGTGAAGAATTTGTTCAATTATCTTATTGGATGATTCGGCTTGACCATTTGATTGAGGATAGTATGGTGTAGAAAATCGATGTTTAATATGATATTTCTCGAGGAATTTCTTCATGTCCTTGTTCTTAAATGATGTCCCATTATCGGAGATTATAGTGGAAGGTATCCCGAATCGAGAAATAATGTTTTCTAGAAGAAATCGACAAATTACTTCAGCAGTAGTAGAGCGAAGGGGAACGACTTCTACCCACTTTGTAAAGTAATCTGTTGCGGTTATAATGAAAGTATGTCCTTGAGATGAAGGAGGAGAGATTTTACCGATGAGATCCAACCCCCATGCCGAGAAAGGCCAAGAAGCTACATGAGAACGAAGTTCTTGGGCAGGAGCATGAATCAAATTATTGTGTTGTTGACATTGATGACATTTCTTAACAAATGAAAAAGAATCCTTCTGCATAGTTTGCCAATAGTATCCCATACGAAGCAATATTTGAACCAAGGATTTGCCTCCAAAATGCCCCCCACAGGCACCTGAATGCGCCTCTTCCAGAGCAATAGGGATTTCTGATTTGTTAAGACAGCGAAGGAGAAGACCGTTATAACCCCTTCGGTAAAGAACATTAGAAAGAATGATATATCTAGCGGACAACTTGCGAATTCTAGCCCTAGTGTTCCTATTAGTGGAATCAGGAAAGGTACCATCGGTCAAGTATCTTACAATATGCGAGTACCATTCATCTGAGTCTATAAAGTCACAACATGTCACCAAGCTAGAATCATCTACAATAGCTGGAGAAATAAGGTTGTGAATAACAAAATTAAGATCAACCACAGGGTCCTCTAAAGATACAAGAGAAGCCACACATGCCATTGCATCCGCATGTCGATTATCTTTTCGAGGAACAGGTTCCAGGGTATATGAATCGAATTTTTGTAACAAAGAGATAGCAAGGTCTTTATATTGTGATAATTTGTCTTGTTTTGCTTGATACAGTCCTGTTACTTGTCTTATAATCAATTGAGAATCTCCATAAATATGTATGTGTTTTACATTCAGAGCCAAGGTTGCCTTTATTCCTGCTATAAGAGCCTCATACTCAGCAATGTTATTGGTACATAAGAAATTGAGATGATAAGACAAGGGAATGGATTTCTTTGTAGGTGAAATCAGAACAACACCTGCCCCCGATCCCGTACGACATTTAGAGCCATCAAAGTACAATTCCCAAGTTTCATCTTTCTCTGTACAAAGAATGAAATCATCGGGAAAAGACTTATGGTTAGGGAAGGAGAAAGGTGAAGGGGCCTCAACTAAGTGATCCGTCAACGCTTGCCCTTTAATTGCTCTTTGTGAAACAAATTTAAGGTCAAATTCAGTTAACATCATAACCCACTTAGCTAGGCGTCCTGATAAATCAGTTTTAGAGAAAAGATGTTTCAAAGGATCAAACTTTACCATGACGTGGACTTTTGAATTTAAAAGATAATGTCTCAATTTCTGAGTCACAAACACCAAGGCCAAGCATTGCCTTTCTATCATAGAATATTGGGTCTCATAATCGAGTAAGGTACGACTTATATAATAAATCGGACACTCCTTACCATCTTTATCATGCTGTGCCAATAATGCTGCGAGAGCATGAGAGGAAGCAGCTGTATAGAGAAGAAAGGGTTTAAAAGGTTCGACAGGTTGAAGGATAGGAGGACTAGCCAAATATACTTTTAAATCTTCAAATGCTTGCTGACAATCTTCGTTCCATTGAAAAGTGATATTCTTTTTGAGAAGTTGAGTAAAAGGAAAAGTACGATCCGCAAGTTGAGATACAAACCTACGAATAGCTTGAATCTTTCCTTGTAAGCTCTTGAGTTGAGACACATTTCTAGGAGGTGGCATGTTGACAATAGCATCTATTTTCTTAGTGTCCACCTCAATCCCATGATGTGAAACTATGAATCCTAATAGTTTTCCACTATCCACACCAAAAACACATTTTCGGGGATTCAAGCGCATGTGATATTTATAAATTCTTTCAAAGATTTGACGAAGGATCATAATATGATCTATACGGAGAATGGATTTGGCTAAAATATCATCAACATAATCTTCTAAAATCTTATGCATGTAATCATGAAAGATAAGGGTCATCGCTCATTGATAAGTTGCACCGGCATTTTTAAGCCCAAAAGGCATCATCACCCAATAGAACGTACCCCAAGGAGTGGTGAAAGCAGTTTTGAATTGATCTTGAGGATTAATGAAGATTTGATTGTATCCTGAAAAACCATCCATGAAGGATAACAAAGCATGTCCCGCTGTAGAATCAACTATCATGTCAATGTTTGGGAGAGGGAAATCATCTTTCAAAGAAACCTTATTTAAATCTCGAAAGTCGGTACACATTCTTATTTTATTATCTGATTTAGCCACAGCGACAATATTTGAAATCCATGGGGAATAATCAATAGGGCGGATAAATCCAGCCTCCAATAATTTTTCAATCTCAGCCTTAACAAGCAAAGCCACCTTAGGATTCATTTTTCGAATCTTTTGTTTCACAGGCTTAGCATCAGGAACTAAGACAATATTATGAGTGACAATCTTAGGATCTATACCAGGCATGTCAGAATATGTCCAAGCAAAGATCTCAGGGAATTCACGCAATAAATCTTCATATTGTTTTTGTTCTTCTTCATCCAAACATTTTCCAATTTTAATAACTTTTTCTTCATTGCCAGGATCCATCTTAACATCAATGGTGTCGCTTATAAGAAGATTACTTTGTTGAGGAGTATCCTTTAACTGAGGGAATTCATCCACAATATCATTATCAATCTCTTTTCCAAAATAAGCTTCAGTGTTCAAACAATAAGGAAATCCCCTATTGTGATGATAACGAGGAAGAGTATCGTAGGCTCCTAAAAACTCAGCTAAAGCATCATCGGTAGAAAAAACATCCAAAGCATAGGCACACGAAGGATCTCCATCGATATACTCAAGGTGTCTCATTGGTAGAGATGTAGAAATAACATTAACACTAATGCATGGTCTTTTAGAAGCTTTAGTGCGCTTGCAGGGATTATAACCAAGTCCAAAGGCATAATCATAAAGATTATTCTCTAGAGGAACTTTTATCCCTTGTTCGTGAGCGCCACAACCATTTCTGTGATACCCATGCTTAGCTAAAATGTGAAAACCACGACCATAACGATCAACCATTTCAGAAAGAGAAGGTGGTTTTTCATGAGACAAAGAATCAAACTCTTCAGAATTAGAGGTGTGAGGAGAAGAAGTTTGAGAAGTGGCCACAAAATTATTGCTTATAGGCTCAGGTAATGTTGATTGATTTTTAACTTCTTCCTTCTATTCAACTTTAAGCTCTCTAGGAGGAACCCTATATTCACCTACAAAGGTGGGATTGAAATCAAGAGATCCCCAATCATTTTCTGCGAGAACCTTCTTAGGATCAAAGGCCTTCTCATGTGTAGATTCAAGTCGAGAAGGGTCTTCTTCAGGAGCTTTAGACTCATCCAAAGAATTTTGATCATCAGAGAATGAGGATTCATCCATAGGTATCTTGTTTAAAGAGTCATCACTAGAAGAGGAAGGCTTAGAAGAACTCCCTTTGGAAGTAGATGTTTGCAAACAAGCTTGGAAATTAGTATCACCTATCAAGGTATATGTCTTATTATTATAAATAAATTTAACTTGTCTATGCAATGTAGAGGGGACAACTTGCATACTCTGAATCCAAGGTCTCCCTAATAACAAGTTGTATGTTAGATTTCCCGACATAACATGGATAGGAGTAGGCAGAGTAACAGGCCCCACTGTGATGGGTAAGGTGATAGTACCTAGTGAAGACTTAGCCACATTATCAAAGCCTCGAATGGGACGAGAGTCAGGCTCAATAAGGGATGTATCCACATTAATCTTATGCAATAGATTAATGCTACACACATTAAGGCCAGAGCCATTATCTACTAGTGTTCGTCTTATAGCAGTGTCATTTATGATAACCACAATCATCAAGGGATCATATTGATGTTGAATTTCACTAGTAGGAAACTCATCTTGAGTAAACATAATATGAGCTCTAGGATTCATCACAGAGTTAACCAAAGACACTATATTACTAGATGTATTCAGTGGAGGAACATTCAAATCTTTCAAGGCATCTTGTAACATTTCATGATGTGCAAAAGAAGTTTGAATCAAATCCCAAAGGGATATCTTAGCAGGGGTAGCTTTAAGTTGTTCTATGAGATCATATTCCTTACCAAGAATTTGTGAAATACATGGAGCTTGTAGAAGAATTGGTTGAGGATTAGGAAGAGAAACTAGAGTAACAGGAGGAGGATTAGGCTGCCTATTATTTCTGGTATGATAAGTATGGGCAACCGTATGATAACTCTCTCTAGTTAATTGCTTGGCATAACTATAAGGGCTCATAGGTTTTCTTCCTTGCACGGTGATGATAGGTTTATTCAGAGTAAGAAAGGAATCATGACCATACCCTCCTTGGATAGTAAGGAGAGGCTTATTATGCTCTTTTAGGTTTATCATATTAACTAATTTAGAGGTTTTGTTCTTGTTTAAAGGTTTCGATAAAGCCACAAAATCATCAAGAGCATCATCCAACAAAGCATGACCATATCTATTAGAAGGTTTATCTTTTGATTCAAAAGGAGACATCTCTTCATAGAGGGGATCATTGAAAACAACCATGTTACTAGATTTAGTGGAAGAGTTGATAGGAATGTACCCTTGAGAGGAATCATTCGACTTATCTTTCTCATCACAACGAAATGGCATAGTAACAAGGTTTATGAGTTTTTGGTAAAATGAAGGTTTGGAATATTTAGGATTCAAAAACTCATCTAAAGCTTCATCTAATTCATCTTGGCTATACTCATAATTGGCATAATTGCATACATCATCATAAATATGAACATCTTGCAAATAAAATTCTGACATTTTGAAATAAAAGTTGCATAAAACTTAAACACACAATGCAAAGAAACACACTCTTTTTTTTTTTTTTGTTGAAAATGAAACTTAAATGAAACACACTAAATCTAGATCTAGATCTAACAAATGCAATGCAAGAGAAAGCAATAATAAGGATTCACGTCGGGTTCACCAAAATGTGTAGGGGAAAAAGCGAGACTAGGCTAACATTTCCTAATCCTACCTTTTGACACACATTATGGAATACGAAAGAGCCTAGAGGTATCACACAATTGGCTACTTCTTTTTGGTGAAAGAGAGAGCCACGGGCTACCTATTAGGATTTCTATTCCTTTGTTGTAATTGAAAGGTCAAATTATGCAAGTTCAATTCTTAACCCCAAAATGCAAGTATGAACTAATAACAAGATTGCAGAATTGAACTTAAACAATGGAAAGCTGTAAACACAAGGACAAGACAAGAATGCAGATGCATACCCAGAGTTAAAATCTGAGTGAAAATGTTCAGGACGGGGGCGCGGGCGCCACTGTCTTGATTCTGCTCCTGAAACTGCACCTGAAACTACTGTTTTACAACCTGGAAAACTGCCGGAAATGCTGTCTGTCAGAAGGACCAGGGCGCCCAGCGCCCCTGTCCCAGGGACCAGGGCACCTAGCGCCCCTATCCTGGCAGGACCAGGGCACCCCACACCCCTGTCCTGGTAGGACCAGGGCGCCCCACACCCCTGTCCTGGTCTTTTGCTCTGAATTTTGGTGTGAAGTTCTGTCTCGGTCCGCTTCCGTCAGATCTGCAACTTGCGGCGTCGTCCGAATCCCGAAACCTGCACTTATATCTGAAAGGTATGGTGGGCGGCTATATAGGGTTTTGCCTTAGTCAAACCCCCGCTTCGGTGATTTCCACCTCCATGAATAGCCAAGTTGTATAACAGTAGTGTGTGTGCAGACCTTGTGTGTATGCAAGATCTAAAATGCAAGTAAGCAAACTAGAGCAACCTAGAAAGTAAACCCTAATTGCTTGTAAATGACAATGTAAATGCTCCAAATCAAGATGTAGAATGATCTAAAGCATGAATACAAATGATGTAATGAAGCTTATGCAAAGACATGAAAACAACATGAAAGCATACCCAACCCCAAGGGAGGGGTACAAGCCAATCTTCAGTCGGTGATCCCTTATTGCTCTTCAATGCCTTCCAAGCCCTAAATGGATGAATGAAATTGATGGATGCTTGATGGATGGATGTTGAATGTTGTTGAAGTCTTCAAAGATCTGCTCTTTCGCTGCATAGAAGGTTCCTGAAAACAAAATTTGGATCCTTTCAAATGAAGGAAGAGAGCTCTTATATATGAAACCCTAGGTCTTAATTTCAACTTTTGGCCGACCTAGAGATTGAATCTCTTGCCAATTTCTTGGGGTTAAGCTTTATTTTATGATTGGATCGCGCTCCTAAAATTTTGGGAAAAATGTCCGGGACTGTGTGCACTCTGGGCGCCATGGTCCCAACAACTTTTCACCAAATTTTTAGGGCCATTGGATATGATGATTTTAGAGAGAATCCCGAAGTTACAGGTGATTTCGAGATGTTTTGACCCCCGAAATCAAGCCCCCAAGTTCAAAATAGGACCTAATTAGGGTTTTTGATTAAATGATGTATTGGAAGAATAAAGTGAAAAGGGGCACACTTTAATGAAAGGGCCCAACTTTATGATGTGGAAGATGATGAAATAGAACCTTAGACCTAATTAATTTGATTAATTAAGTGCTAAAGGGGAAATGCAATGCAAATGCAAAATGCGCCAAGGCGGGTGCTAAACTAGGTGTGAAATTGTACTGCTTTAGCAAGTGCATACAATTTATGACGTTACACAAAGTAGCATCAACTATACCAGGATCAGTACCGATTTAAGCTCATTCTATAGCTAGAACCTTCGCTGTCAACTTATATCTCCTTATACAAAAATGTCATCAATATATTCTCTCCATGCATACTACCTTCTACATACTAAATGACCTATAAGATCTCATACATATATATGAGTCTTTTACAATATGCCATGTCGGCTTTACAAAAGATAATTACAATTAAATACAATAAACACAAGTTTATTCCCTGTCGACTGGGGTGTCGGTATGCATTGTTGCCGCTGTCGGTGAAGTGTCTGACGGTGTATGTAGATGTCTATGCCGGTGTCGGTGGCTTTACCAGATGAATGCTAGAAGGTTGCCATCAATGACAACACCATTATTCTCATAAGAGTGTAGAATGCCAACAGTTTGGAGAACCATTCCATAGCTAGTCCACTTAAGCTCTTTGGAAATAATATCATCAAGTATGTATCCTTATGTGTAAACTCCATACTCATCGTGCAAAATTATCGTATATGATCCTAGGGATCGGTGCTTCCATTATATTTATCATATCTAGGAGTTTCACAACCTGTAGGAAATGTTATCATGTTTAGATTTCTGTCGAATGGGTAAGGACAGATTTCTTGAAGCAAGTATCTTCTAATAGTTCCTCTCTGCATATCTTGAATTTGTGTTTGCAACGTTTATATTTGTTGTGTAAGAGCTGTGAGAGGATTATCAACATGATTTATTCTTGTATAACCACGAGTTTGTGTTCTAGTATGATCTTGATCTCTTCTTATATCATCTTGACTCTTTCTTGCATCCTCATTAGATTTAGCCTTGTTGAGAATTTCGATGTCATCCCTTTTGGGAATAAAAGTTTCCTCATTAGTTCTTGTGTTATCAATAATTGATGTGTCATCCTTTTTGTGACTGAAAATCTCCTCATGTCATTCGTTATCATGGAAAGGGCCACTTCTCTTTTGTCCTAAATTGCTCACATCAAAATCTTGGGGGAGTGTAGCACTAGTTTTTGCTAACATTAGGAAGTATTTTTCTTTTTCGCCCTCCAATATTTTCTCCATAAATTTATCGAATTTAGGATCTTGTTTGATTTCTCTGATATGTTGATCTGTTATGTCTTCTTCTTGTATTTCTCTTTGGCGTTCCATGTTCCTATAATCTTCAGTTATTTCAAATGTTTCTATTTCCGTTTTTGTTATCTTTCGTCTCTACGCTCTAGTTAGAATGGGCATACACCTGTGTTGAATATTGTGCAAGGATTCAATTGTCTAAGAGGTGTTTCAATAAGTGACCCACTATCAATGTAGATATGATAGAGTGATATGACACGAAAAGATGATTCAAGTATTTGTAAGTTTGTAAGGTTTTCGATCTTTGGTTGGAGTGCAATGATGATGATTTTAATAAGACCAAGTCCAATAGGAACGATATATCCTATGATATGGGACAAGGTTATCCAGACCAAACGTTGTAGTTTCATGATAAAGGATGATAGATCATGATAAGAAACTATGTTTTGAGTGATCAGTTTATCAAAGGAGGTGATGATGCACTTTGAGATGTTAGACCTTGAACTTGTTGAAAATGAATACTTGAAAATCTTGGGGTGTCTAGTTCTAGAATTCGATTTGATAGAAGATAACAAGATCGAGCGAACCAAGAAGACAACCTAAGGATAAGATGACAGACATCAGGTGTGTACGCTCACTGTAAATTAACCAAGTGAACATGACAGATTGGGAAAAGACATGCAATAAGACAACTCTGGACTGACAAAGACATAAATTCCTATGATAGTTTACATAGTTCCAGATGACAATTCATATAGACCCATACAATTAACTAGGAATCTTGTACAACAATTTCCAAAGAAATAGACGACAATTGATAACAAATAATCTTCTGCTGATTTGACTTGTACGAAAATTAACACAGAATAGGACAATAAACTAGCTTTCTCGTATGACAAACTAGAAAACTCGTACGACTGAGGACAGAGCAAAGAATTTTTTTTGACTTTGACAAATTTTTGATCAGTGATGTTTGATGTTTTGATTATATTTTACAGTTTTAGATGTCTGAGTTTCTGTTTTAGGAATGAAAACACAACAAACACACGATATGATAAGTGACCTCAAGCACAACATGCTAAATCCTAAGGAAGTTGGCTTAGATAGAAAACCTTTGCTTGCAAACTTAGGTACACACCCAATAGATAATCAGAATATGGCCATTGAGTCTCATGCAATAGATTCTCAACACCATATTATCTGACTCCAAATGCTAATGGGGGCACGATATGGCAAGTGTCTTGGGAGAGTTACTATCTCTCTTGCACAAAGATTATCCCCCTTTTATAGGTGAATTGGGTAGCTTCTATCTTAGGGTTCGCAGTAAGGATTTTTGTTTGGAATTACCCCTTGCAATCACGCAAGTGCAATTGAGGCCTATAGCCCAACAAGGTACCAAAACAAGAAGTAGTCACACAAGCATGATTGAGACCGTGAGGCCCTACTAAATGTTTGATATGAGAGATCTCAAAAGAGAAAACTCAAATAATCTCATCCTCTGAGACTTTAATCCCGAGAGGCCTATTTTTTAGAGTGAGTTGGAAAGCTTAGGTCTAGTTGTACTCACTTGGGTCATTGTCATAGGGTGATTACTTTTTCCCACTGTGATAGAGCCGCTAAAGGTATTCAAATCTCAAACATAGAAGAGATTCAAGGGTTGGGTTTTCTGATTGTCCAAATGGACAAGAGCATACTCTTCTACCTTTTAGACAACTTCTCAGACATAGAAAATAAGATGTTCATTAACCAATAGCAACTTAAGTGTGCCTAGAAAACTTTAAGAAGACATAAAGTTTTGTTGAGCTTCCTTTAGGCAACCTGCAAAACAAATACATTAGTAATCATGTTGTTTTGATGAATTGAATTTCTTTGGCAAGCGTAATCTTCGACAATTGTCCTGCAAAAACCAGTTAGGCTACTAGAAAACTCAAAATTAGGCAAGGGTTAGCATTAGTAATAACCAAATTGAAGCATACAAACCCTTAAAATGCAAACTATTTTGAAAAACTAGAAGCAGAAAATCGTACGAGTATCTTCACCTAATAGTATGAGTATTCCCACATACATGTACAAGTGCACAAAGAAACTCGTACGGTTCTATAAAGGTACTCGTACGAGATTCTGAAGTAGGCATGACCAGAAACCTGTGAGATGGAAAATTTGATGATGAGACAGGCCAAAAATGAGATTTTTGGCCCCACGGTGGGTGTTAAAATGTCATGTGTGTGAAGTAAGATACCTGCAACTGCAACACAAACACTCAATAGATCATTACAAGCATGGTTAGAAAATTGAAATCAAACGAAAGATAAACCATGACAAAGCGACCTATCGCCTCCTAAGAGATGTGAGTGTGGATTTGCTCTCAGATCTAGATGAGAAATCCTAGTGACTTGACTACACCAAGACAGAGGATTTAAAATGATACGATGTGCAAGCTAGATGAAAGCATGATTAAGCTAGATTGATCCAAGAAGCTAATTATGCTAATGATATGCATGATTATGCTAAATGATAGATTTAATTAAGCTAGATGAGAGATTGATTGTGCTATATGATAAAATAATTATGCCAGAGGATGATCAAATTAAGCTAAATCTAAGATGAAATTGCCTATAATAACAATGCTTGAAATGAGATGAGATGGGGATGTGCCTATAATAACAATGCTGATATGAGATGGGATCCTTTGTGCTCCAAAATGGGGGATATTTATAGGATTTCCAAGGCCAGGGGTGAGGTGGTAGGAATCAACGGTCAAGATAAGATATCAAGGGTCAAGTTGGAGGAGGTTGGAGAAGAGGTTGGAGGGAGAGACACTTGTCATCTCTATGGTGACAAGTGTCAAGGAATCTTGCTCACAAGAGGGAAAGTGTCCAAGGGAGGAGACATGTGGCATAAGTACCATGTGTCTCAAGAGAAGAATATCCAACCCATAGGAGGTTAGGATAAGGAGGTTAGGATGAGGAGGTTAGGATGTGCAAGATAGGATAGGGTTAGCTAAACCCAGGATTAGGTGGAATGGGTTAGGTTAAGGGGGTGATTAGGTTATGTGGTTAGAAGTTAGGAGGCATGTGGGAAAATTGAATTTAAAAATTCAAATAATAGGAAAAGGCTAATTAACTTTCAACAATTCATAAATTGATTTGTTTTAATTAATTAGGGGGTTAGAAGAAATGAATTCAATGGGGGGAGGATTGATTAATTCAGATTAATTAATCAAAGGGGACAATTAAAACGAACGTATTAAATAAATCCTTAGATTTATTAATAAGTAGATGAATGGGGAATTTAGTCAAATTGCTAATGAATTCAATTAAATTGGAAAGGGGGATTAATTAAATAATTGCTTATTTAATTAATATCATATTATAATATTATATTATGTTGTTATTATATTACAATGTTATTATAATATTACAATGAACTACTACAATCGTTTTCTTAACTTCTTATTATTCCATTCTATCTTAGCCAATAAGAACTGTGATTTTTTTGTTGTTGATGTTTTATTTTTATTTTTAAAAAGTTAAGATGTATGACTTTTAAGTTTCTAAATTATAGAATTCTAGTTGACTCAAAAAATTTGCATCTTATTACGTTATCTAAATGCAATTTTTTAGGTTGAAATATATTATATTTTTAAATTCTTATAATATAACATAATCATAATTAAATATAATATGATATACTAATATATTAAATAAATTATTATTTTTAATTAGGTTAGGGTTATCCTCATACAATTTAATAATAAAATAATATTGTTAATATAATAGTTAAAAAAATATAATAATAAAAATAATCAACCCAAAAAATTATAATAATACAAATATGCGGAGCAAGGGAACTGCATGAGCAGCGAAAGTATGACTTTGTAATGTGTAACATATTCATTCTGATAAGGCCATAGTATTTAAAATGACAACACACACACACACACACACACACACACACACACACACACACACACACACACACACACACACACACACACACACATATTTCTTGGTAAAATGCCGAAGCCATATTTTATTAATAAATAAAATTTACAATCTCCGCTCAGTGCGAGTGCCGGTAGGAAAGAGTGGAGAGGAGAAAACCTCCGGCCTTGCCCGGGACCATAGGTCCAGTCAGTAGCTAATATTTACATTTCTACATCATTTACTGAGTTACATATATTCCTATACAATCTCTTCATTCTGGGCGTACAAAAAGCCCTTCATAGGTAGTATCTATAATTTTCCATGTGCTAACTTGCTTTCACCAAACTTCCTTGTTAATGGTTGTCGCTTTTACCATATTTTCTGCCTTCTGCTTTACCTACAAAACAGATTCACAAGACAATCCTGCTGCAAACCACTTCATGAGGTGTTAGTGTAAAAAAGAAGAAGAACTAGTATTATCTCTGCATACTTTTGTTATACTTTCCACTATTGTTATTATAGCCTAGGCTTCTTTCATATTAATTCAACATCAGGATCATATTGTTGGCTATAATATGAAAGATTATCCAGGCTACAATAATAATAGAGGAATAAACACTGGTCATCAAGAGATTGATAATAACACAACCCATTTATCATGTAGTTCTTGATATTTCCTTGATATTCCGATCTTAGAGATGTCTAAATGCAAATGCTGAATTAAACCAATATGCAAGAGTGACGAGAGTACTTCATGTTACTGCATTTTGCAAATAAATGAATGCGGGTGTCCTCAGGTTGAGCTTGTTCATTCATGTCTGAGAAACTAATAATAGAGAGCCAACATAAGAGTATATGCTTGACTCAAAGAACAATCCAAATTCTAAACTTTGCTTATTTTAGTATATATATGTCTTGTAAATACCATCAAGTAAGTATCCTTACCCTTCGCTATCTATGCTTTAATAGACTCATACATTTCTAAGCCATCCTAATATCAAAGTGCTTTCATAAACAGTTCTATATGTGCCTTATACTATCTATAGATCCTACATCCCTGTGTATTAGAGTAGTTATATCAATATACGACAAACAAAACTGTGTTATGAAAATTTATTATTCATCCTTATCATCTACGACTTCCATGCAAGAGGCATGTGTTTCCTCAGCTTCCATGTCACTGGGATTACTAGCTTGGAATGAGGTCCAACCCTCCTCTACCATATAACTTACCCACCAATCACCTTTTGGCTCTTCTACCACACCAAGCCATTGTTTAAGGAATGCAATACTCCTTGTTAACTTTGATTGTCACTGCAAACATAGTTTCTAATCTTTGCTACTAAGAATAGGCCTCTTAAATTCTATATCGAGTGCTTCTTCCTTGTCTATGGCTTCCACAACTTTGATGTAATCTTCCGGATAAGGTATATGTAGTTTATCATCCACGCATTTGATAGCCATTTCTAGGTTAACCAAATATTGTTTCTTGAATATTAGCCTGCATAGTGAGACTGTGATTGCCTTATCTTTTCCCATTGTGAGTAATATTGCTGCAAACTCTGCAAGGATGTCACTATTGACTCGTTTCCTATGTTTTGTGTATATAATATCATTCCTCAGAATCCTCTTGGTCGCATGAATAACCAGATCATCTTCCACTCTCGGAATAACCGACCAGCGTTTGCTAGATATCTCTTTGACAAAGGACATCTCACACTTCTCAGGGCACAGACAAATATCGGAGTCCATCTTTTTACAGAGATAATTGGTGGGTGCCCCCACTTAGATATATTGGTTTTTGTTAACTGGTCTTATCGGTAAATCGAGTTATCACCTCGGTTGTGACAAACTTTTCTCGTGATGGTTTCCCATTCCCCTCTTTGTAAGTATTATGATTATTCTCTGATAAATCTGACCTATTTCCATCCCCATATTGCCTTGTTGTATCAACTATAGGAATGTTGATTGATTTTTCATGATTATTTGTTAGCCTTACTCCCTAGCATCTCCAATGTATGATTGCTTTAAGCAGTCATGCAGTGCCTATAAGATGATGTCTGACATATGATGTATAAGCATGTGTATATATTATATAGGTATATATATATATGTGTGTGTGTGTGTGTGTGTCTCTCTCTCTCTCTCTATATATATATATATATATATATATGTGTGTGAAAACACACACACACACACACACATATGTTTAATTGTATTTATGTCTAGATATGTATATACATATATAACTATATGCATATATAGATATACATATTTATATGTCTATATATATATATATATGCATATAAACATGTTTTGTGTATACAAATTGACAAATTTGAGAGATTTCCATCCCCATACTGCCCTGCTATATCAACTATGGGGTTGTTGATTGCTTTTCCATGATTCTTTGTTAGCCTTACACCCTAGCATCTCCAATGTATGATTCTCTGTTAGCCTTACACCCTAGCATATATATATATGTGTGTGTGTGTGTGTGTGTTTAAATGTGATATATATATATATATATATATATATGTGTTTAAATGTGTATATGTCTATGTATGTATATACATATATAGTTGTATGCATATATAGATATACATTTTTTTTTTGATCGATAACATAGTGTATTATATTGCTTAGAATAGAAAAGTATTACATCCAAGGAGCAGATAGACAATCTGCAATACCAAGGGGTCACACCCCTACTACACAAAGGAACCCAAGCATCATCCTACCAAGACCCATAGCCACAAAAAGGGTCACATACATATACAAAAAACCACAAATCAAACCCGACCAATCCAACCTAGCAACGAAACCATCCCAAAGCTTCTTCTCTTGAGAAATTGGGAATACCCCTGCTGGGACCGGCCTCTTGTGACGCGCTCCCTCCACTTGGCACCGTTCTAGGCCTGCTTCCACTCAATGACCCATGTTCCACCACCTTCGTCGATTTCTTTGGAAGCTGGTGCCACACCAAAGGCCTCCCATTCTCATCTAGGGGGGCCTCAGACTGAATGGGAGTCACCTTCCCGCAGATCTTAACACGTTTAGTTGGCCCCAACTGGCGAACAAAGTTCACGATCTCAGCCCAACCATTTCTTGCGTCCTCCTCCTGCAAAGCCACCAATTGAGAAGCCGACCAGATGACAAGAGGCTGCAGCCCCCCAATGACCACTCCAATCCTCCTGCTCGAGCCTTCCACCATCTTCAGCCCCACACCAATGACAGCTCGAGCCACCACATCCTGCAAACCTCCTGCCCATTTGGGTCTTAATACCAGGGAAGTAATCCGTTGCACTTCCTCAATCGACTTCCCCACCTGCAGGGCCAAAGCAGTAAAAAGTGATGAAATGTCGAGATTTGTTCGAGGTCGCCAATCCTGGGTAAGAAATTCCTCTCCCAACAGAAGCCTAACTGCCCTCCAAAAATCATCTCCATCCACTTTGAAGATGTTCCAAAGCCTGATCCTCGAGACCGGCCCACGAAAAGCAGGCAATTGTCCATCTGATTCCAATGAAAAATTCGCTTCCATCCTAACTCACTGCTACACAGAATGAAACCCTAAGAACTTCGCCAAACACCAAATTTTCACCACAAGATGCCAGGAATCAAAGCACAAGGGCCTTTAAAGCCACCTCCATCTCATGTCATGAGAGCTTCACATGCTTCGCAAAACTCAAAATATCATCACCGGTCACTCACCCCGCTTGCCTCCATCATCATCCAACACCGCAAGTCCACTTGCAGCAAAATTGAAGAACACACACCATGAGGGACTTAAATTCCCACATAACCAAGGTTACGAAAGGATAAATCAAATCGAGCTTGGGTTCACTTTTCCAAAAAAGCCATCTACTCAATATCATACTCAGGAAGACTACAATCTCTAAAGTCCTCAAACATACTTGTAATGCCCCGCCAGGAAACCCCGAAGGGATAAGCCAAAATACAAGAATAGAGTGCAATAATTTTTTTTAAAAGTTACACCACATTAAGATACAACAAGATATCAAAGATTCAGATTACATAGCGGAAGACATCAACTAACACCTAAAGAGTTTCCCAACGAGATTACTTAAATTTCACAATTCACTTAACTCACACAATTAATCCAATAAGCTGATTATCGTAATAACAAGATAATTCTTAATCAGGATAATTTCTTTCAGAAGATGGAAATATAAATCACAAGCAAGGATTCATCCATTAAGATCTATTCATAATCTTCATTCAAGCTTTTCATAAAAATACAAGCCATACATCTAATATTCTAACACACTAGAACTTCATCATAAACTTATGAGATCTTTTCAAGCATACTTAATTTCCTTAACAACAACTGAATATATTCCATTACTCTAAGTTACATTCTTTCATATTCCAATTTATTGCATTTTAAAAGACGATTGCATACATGCATCTACGATAAATCTCATCTAAACCACTTATGCATTCGATCAAAAAGGCATTCAAGAAGGACTGCATATAAGCATTTAAAGTTCATTCCATTTATCCACTTATCCATTCTAACATAAGCTAATCATACATGATAAAGCTAAATAAAGGAAACATAAGAGAATAACATCACATAACACCATAATGATCTCGGAGTTCACCCCTAAAGGGCTACATCTCCGGGTCTGCTCAACTGCAAGACCCCTCTGATAAATAATAAAGTTAGGAATACAAGAGGTTACACCATTACAATCCGGCCATCAAGGCGAAATATAAACCATATACAAACGACCACATCGGTCAATTAATACATAAACGATCCCTGAAAAGAAAAGGATCCAGTTGAACATAATCAAAGCTAATACAAAGGTCCAGGAGAGCATCCACAAAACTGAGCCATCACCACCCAAGGTCTAACATGAAATTGATACTCACAAGGGCAGAGACAAAAGGACGACCCACAAAGGTACTCCTAACAGGACAAAACGATAACACACTAGCGAATGTAGGGACAAGTGTCATCACACAACCTGGTATGGTTACCATGGTAGGTCTTCATAGGCCCCGGCCCCATACACTGGGTTACCCTGGCAACCTACTCCGAGCCTCCGGTCCATCCAAGCCTCATGTGGACCCACACATCCTCTCGTGAAGACAAGGATGATGGTTTGCCATTTCAGGCCTTCTCACAGCATGTCGGGTCTATGTTAGCACTCGTCCCATGTGTGAGGCAAATTTTTTCTTACTTAGAGATTACATTCTAATCTACTGTTAGGTTATCACTTATTAGACTCACTTTCGACGGGTTACCCAGCAGCCACTTTGGGCGCGGCCCCCAATCGAAAGCCACTTTCCCATACGACACTAGACTATACTCAGACGAACTCAAAAACCAAGGAATACACATG